>NW_028258173.1:10300529-10601059 GCF_053883595.1 Heterocephalus glaber | reverse complement strand
TTGAGTTAGGACCCAAATGCCAGTTGCTTGTGTTTCCAGATGGTCTCAGATACAGATTGAACCCTTAAGGATTTCTGGAAGGAACATTACAACATCCTTTTCTGTGTGGGGTTAATTGAGAAATCCTGGGCCAGTCTCTCTCTAAGGACACTGAGATCTGCCTGTATACAGGAGAGAGACTTTGAAGGCTGTGTAGAGGAGCCTGAGCCTTCAACTGAACAACTTAATTTACAACCAGCACTTCAGAATGAATTGAGATCATAAGTCAAGGCCTTGTTTGCTGTATTCTGAAATAATTATTTTTCTTAAAAATTAACATAAATAATGCTACCTGCTAAGATAACTGAATATTTTAATTCCTGTTTATATATATTGGGTATCTATTCTGTAACCAAAATGAAGGAATTATTTATGGAAAGTTTTAAAAATTCAACTAAATAAATGCTTTCTATTCTTACAGCCAAGTCACTGGCTTGTCTGATTCCTTGTTTTTTTATTTCTGTTTTGTTTTCCATTGATAGGAATTAAACCCAGGGCTTTGTCCATGCTAGGCAAGTGCTATTAGTAAGCTACATCTCCAGCCCTGTCTTATTGTTCCTTTTGTAAATGGAGCCAACTATGTTTACTTTCTGCTTAGGTCAACTCGCTGTTATTTTTATTAAAAAGGTACTAAAAGTAATTTTTTGAATTCTAATTAGTTTATTTAGCACTCTCTCCTTCCAACAGTTATTATCTTTTTAATGGATGTTTCTAGTATATTTTATATTTAAAAATAGACTAATTACATTGGTTTTATTACCTGTATTAGAAAATTTAAAATATACAATGAGTTAGATTTATCAGTAAGAGGGACAATACATCTCAGAAAGTTGTGGTATTGTGGGATAATATTAGGTCGACTTTAGATATAATAATAAAAGATGTCACATATCTCCGGTGGAATGAGCTCAGTGGCTTATTATCTCATAAATGGTTTACTCTAACTTACATATCCAGACAGCACCAGGAACAGTTCTTCTATTGTCCTATTTGACTTTGTGCGCCAGGATGCAATATTCCTTTAAAATCTCCAAAATAAAATAGGCACACACTTGCTTGAGGCCAGACAAGAAGCCTGTGAAACATCAGACAGTTTTCATCACAGCTGGCTCAGCCTGGGTTATTTCAGACAAAGGACTTCCGCCTTTATCTGTCCTATTTTGATGTCTCATTCAGCTGAAGATAAAAAGAAAGATGTGCTTTGAAATTTAACTATTAGGACAGCAAAGAAATCAACATGCAAATGTCACCCATACATGAATTCAAGATAAAGTCTACATTTGTCACTGCAAACTTGGAACTCATTGGTCCTTTGTGTCCTCACAGAAGTAGTAAGATGGAAAAAAGAAAGAAAGAAAAAACTAAACAAATGAGATCTGGATTTATTCCAATTGGACTTCTTTATCATGAATCTCTTATTTATAATGGGTACAGGCAGATAATGCATAAACTTACATTTATACTTATCTATGTAAAAGAGAAGTGGAAATATTATGCAAAGAGGTGAAATAAAAATGTGGAATCTGATATTGTGGGATACTTAACCTTAAGTAATCAACACAGACTAGAGAGGCACCACATAGATGTTTTCAAGTATTCTGTCAACTTCTATCGTGAAAATGAAGTAACTTCCTAAGCTAAATATAATTAATTCTAAAGACATTGGATCGTCTGCGGAAAGGAAGGGTGATGTGGGAAAGTGGACAGAAATGTGACTGCTACTTTATACATATCTATTGAGAAACATTTCTAAACTATAGAGTATGGATCGATTCATTTTCAAACTTAGAACATTGCCACATGTATCTTTTTTTTATACAGCTTCTCTTCATCCTGGTTCAGAAGTAAAAGTTTTAGCTCCGAATAGTTGAATGAATTTATGGAAATTTTCTGGTTGGCTTTTTATTGTTGCCATTAAAAACTTGAGGAAATTAACTTGTCATTTGTACATTTAACTTGATAACCCACAGAAGCATCTAACAAAGATTTGATGCTAGAATAATTGTGTTAGAATAAGTAGCTGTGTTACCGTGGGTGGTGAGGTCCCACGGGATAGATTTCCAGCCTCTTGTGCGTGATGAACAAAGAACTGGGTATTGAATGCCATAATAAGGAAAACGCAGCTAAGCTTAACGAAGTTTAAAGGGGGAACGTACAGTCGTTGTGCACCTGGCTAGTGCCAGGAGGAAAGGAAAATGGCATGAACACTGAAATCAGGCGACAGTGTGGCCAGAGTGAGCGGGCTGGCACAAGCAGAGAGGGAAATGGCAGGAACAAAAAGAAAAATGGCTCAGGTGCCTGGGTTTAAGGATTTGAAAACGTTCACCAGGGCTATGGCATCTCCCACTGGGTCTTTCAGAGCGTGATTGACAGGGTGCTGAGTCATGTCAGCTGTGTCCACTGCGCGTGTCCTTTCCCATAATTAGCCCTGTTATAATTGGATGCTGGAGGGCGTCCGTATGTATGAACTTTTAACAAATTCCAAGTAAAGAAAAGTCATTTTAAATCATGCCAGCTGATCTAACATGAATGCATCCTGGTTTGATACTTTGGAATCTTCCAAGGCTGGAGCGAGGGTCTTGGTCTTTCTTATTTCTGCTTTTAGGTAATGAGCCTTAGGAAAAGTTAGACGGGTTGGCCCTGGGGCATTGCCCGGGTGCAAGTGAGTGGAGGGGATTGATCCCATAGCCCCTAATTGTCCTGTCTATGCTAAAGGCTCTCAGTAACTTTCCTTGATCAACCTAGATATCTAAGAAAGGATTGAGAATAGTCTGTTAACTACAGAGAATAAAAATATACCACTATAATTAGGTCAAAAATGGAATGATCCATTTTATAATTGGGGAGAACAGAAAGTCACTCTAATGTATTTGTTTCTTCTGAATACATTCTGGGATATAAATTCTGAGGTAGTATTTGGGAATGCAAGCATATATAAGATAAAATTTCTGCCTTAAAGGTTAATATTTTCTTGGAAGGTAAAGAGAAATAAAAGCACACACACATGCAAAAATAACATGAACCTAATCACACAAACCACTCTTTACACAAATTAACTCAAAAAATGTCATAAACATGATGATTTTTTGGATGTGATACCAAAGGTATAATCATGAAATAAATAATCAATAACTTGGACGTTATTAAATATAAGATCCTATGCCGTGCAAAAGACAACATCAAGAGAATAGGAAGAAAAACCACAGACATGGAAAAAAATATTTGCAAAAGATATATCTGATAAAGGGTGCTACCGAAGAAAATATATGCCAAATGCTTAAAAGTCATCAGAAAGAAAACAATCCAATGAAAAACAATAAAATAGTCCAATGACCTTATCAGACATTTCACCAAAGAAGATAAACAGATGGAAAGTAAGCATACAAAAACATGCCCTGACCCATGCATGTGTCACCAGGGAAATGCAAATTAAAACAAGGAGAAAGTACTGAAGGAAATAGCTGAGATCCAGCCCGTGACACTGCCAATACCAAATGCTGGCACAGATGTTCAGCGATAGAAGGCTTGCTCCACACGGAAATGTACTGGCCACTGGCCAGATCAAGGAGGCCCTATATTTTGGTAGAAGGGACAAAGGGATTTATTCAAAGTTGCTCCAAGGCGATGGAGGAACCATTCACCTCAAATCAGTGTCTCACCTTGTATAGGTGGGGAAAGATCTTTTGTACTAAAGGGCAGAAGACGGGGAGCAGGGAGAGATAATGAAGATCCCTACACTTGCTTTGTCACTTCTAGCCATCTTCAGCTCATCCTCCTCTTTCTGGCAGAGAGGAAACCAAACCATGCTCTAGATTCCTGGGACTGGTATCATCTGCACATTGTCAGTTGTTCTGGGCTGAAGAGAGGAGAAAGCATCAAGAGGGAGTTTGGAGAAATCACTTATCTCTAAAAGAAAAAAATTGAACTTTGAAAATTCCATTTTGTAGTCCCGGTTTTAGGAATACAAGGTGATGTGACCATTTTCATTTTAGAAGACAGATTAGCAGTTCCTCACAAAACTAAATATACTTTTATCATATGGTATTTACTCAGAAAGAGTTGAAAAATTACACCCATGCAAAACCTGCACATAGGTATTTATAGCACCTTCATTCAAATTGTCAAAACTTGAAAGAAATGGTGATATTGTATCTTTCAGTGCGTGAATGAATAGATAAGTTGTGGCACTTCAAAGCAGTGGACTATCATTCCATTCTTGAAAGACATGTTTTCAAGCCAAAAGATATGAAGGAATATTAAATGGATATTGTTATGTGAATGAAGCCAAACTGAACAGCCTACATGCTGGAAATGTAGATTCTATGGCAGTCTGGAAAATGCAAAACTATTGGAGTCATTAAGATCAGTTATTTCCAGGGGCTAGGGAAAGTGATGAATAAACAAAGCAGGGAGTATTTGGGGGGTAGTAAAAGCACTTTGTATGATACTATTATGAACTTGCATGCCCCTGTAGTTTTTTCCTGACCCATAGAATACACAGAATTAAGAGTGAACCTCAATGTGAACAATGGACTTTGGGAGAAAATGATGTGTCAATGTAGATTCCTTAATTTTTACACATGCACAACTTTGGTTAGGAATGCTGGTAATGGAGGAGGCTATGTACATGTAGGGTAGGAGTTCTGAGGGAAATCTCTGTACATTCCACTCAATTTTGTTGTGAGCCAAAATTCTTCTTAAAAAATAATATCTTAGTTAAAGTACATAGGGTACATTATGATGAGTATGCTAGAAGAGCTAAGAGAAGAAACACTTGAATCCTCTCGTGGTGTGTGCATATTGGGGAGATAGGTTTTCTAGAAGACTTTTGAAGTAAATAATACTTTTACATTTGGAAAGAAAGTTAATACACAACATAAATTGAAAGAATGTCCTAATGTTATTTCAGAAAGAATTTAATACTTAATTTTCAAATTAAAAGGATTTTTATATCTAATGTATTTGTGAACTTAACGATCTAAATATTAAGAACAATAATGTTAAAGTTTTGATAGTACACTAAATACAAAAATTAAGCCAAGTTGAATCAAAAGAGTAAATGTAGGGCCAGGGATTTAGCTCAGTGGTTTCACCGCCTGCTGCGCAAGCGCAAGGACCCAAGTTCGATCCCCGGTACCAAAAAAAAAAAGAGTAAATGTAACATCTGAAATTATAAAATTTTTAGAAGGAAAAAAATAATGGAAAAAGCTTTATTACATGGATTTTGGCCGTAATTTCTTGGATATGATTTCAAACACATAGAAAACAAAAGAAAAGAAAGGTAAATTGGATTACATCAAACTTGAAAACCCCTGTGTGTTAAAAGGCACAATCAAAAAGGTTAAAAGGCCACCCATGGAATTAGAAAAATAAATTTGCCAATAATATATCTTATAAGAAGATAATATCCAGAATACATAAAGAACCCCTCTAGCTCAACAACAGAACAAATAACCCAACTGAAATATGGACAAAAGATTTGAAGAAATATTTCTGCAAAGAAGATATTCAAATGGCCATGAGCATACATACTCAGTCTCACTAATTATTAGAGAAAGGCAAGCTAGAAGTGTCATTTGCTGCTACCTCACCCCCATGAGGGTGGCTACTGTAAAATAGAGAAGAAAATAACAAGTTGTTGAGAAAATGTGGAGAAATCAGAAACTCTGTGCACTGCGTGCAAAACTACAGTCATTCTCTAAAACTTAAAACACAATTATTATTTTATCCACCAATTGTGCATCTGGGTATATGTTCAAAATAACTGAAAATAGTTCTATTTTGTATATTGGAAATTGACTCAATAAGAAATCTGTGCACCTATGTCTATGACATCATTATTCAAAAAAGCCAGAAGGTGGAAGTAACTTAAGTGTCAATCACCAGATGAATAAATAAACAAAATGTTCGCCATGCATAATGTGGATTATTATTCAGCCTTAAAAACAAGGGGAATCCTGATACATGTTACAACATGGATAAATTTTGAGGAAATTATGCTAAGTAAAATAACCTGTTTCACAAGGGCAAATGCAATCCACTTAAATGAAATACAGAATTTTTCAAATTCATAGAACAGAAAATGGAGTGTTGGTTGCTATGGGGTGGGGGATCAAGGTGTTGTATAATGGGCACAGAGTTTCAGTTTTTCAAAGAGTATGCACAATCAGAAGAAAAAGGGAAAGCAACATCAGTCAGTTACTCATGTCAGTCAGGTGCGGCCTTTTCTCCACCTTCTCCTCTTTCCCACCCAATACCATTAATATTTACAGTTTTGTTAAAAGTAGATGTCTCTCCATGATGGTTTTAAAGGAATAAGGAAAGGAAGTCTCAGAGAAATTCAGTTGGCTGAGATTTCTCTGGCCTTCCCTTTGTTATATGCTGCCAGAATGCAAATTCTGGTTTGAATGGCTCTAAGGATCTTTCTGTTCCTTGTGCTAGTACTGAAGTCAAGATCTTTTTTTTTTTAATCACTTGAAAACGAATCCTCTAATTTGCATCTTTAAGAGACCTGTATTAAACTAGAGTCATACCAGACATAATGATATGGAGACACTATTAAAAGTAGAGCCCGATGTGCTCAAAAAGGAATCTTTTTCATTGTAAGGATCAAATTCTGGCCATCATTTTCTCCATCTTGTTACACATAACAATCTGTCATAAAATTCCAATTATTATACCAGTGAAGCCTTTGCAAAATCCCTCTGAGGAACATCATTTAGCCAAACCTGAAAAATCTCAGCAAGCTTAAGCCTCACGCAATGAAAATTCTCTGCAAAAAGGGTGTCAAAGGGTTCTCTTACAGGGAAGGAAGGCACTGACATTGTCCACAGGAGAAAGTCAAAGAGTTTGTTGCTGTTTTTAGTCAAGTGTCTTCCTTATTAATATGCCTGTATTCCTAAGCATTTATTGTTTGGCTCCAACCCAAAAAGGCTGCATCTTACCTTAAAGAAGGTAATGACTATTACCGCATTCTAGGCTCTGTAGGATCAGCTCTGCCTCGTAGATGGTATTCTACCATTTTCTATTGATTCTGACAATCAATACTTGATACATAGTCACAGAATAACCCCACTATAAAGGTTCCAGTCTATAAAACCAAGATAAATCTTATCAAAATAAATATGAACTTCTGATCATAGTAGAAGCCCTACTAAGGGGTATTAACAAAGTTAGAAGTGTCAGTCACTGCCTGGTCTCAGTGTTTGTTTTATGAATTCCAATACTGATAGCGTGAACTTGGGATAAAATCATCATAAGCCATGTGAGTCCAAAAAATACAACCCAGAGTATAATACATTTGGGAAGAAATGTCGTTATCTATGTCTGAGATGGGTCCCCTCCTCCCACCTTGAAATGTGATGCTTTTATTAGATTATTTTTACTGCCAAAAGACACAGCTACTGTTTGGATACATTTGTGCATTTTTTTCTTAAATTAAAACAAATAAATAGAAGGGAAAATCTAACTCTTTTAAATGAAACAAGTGGGAATATTTTTTATTGATTTCTCTCCCCTGCTAACTCAATAAATTCTACACATTTCCATGGGACTCTGGATCACATAAGATGATATGTACTGTACTTGTATGAGAACATATAGTGTATATGACAGATTGAACTTTTAAAAATAAGCAAGATTCATCTATGGCTATAGAGATGGATGGGAAATAGCACCTTGCTACAGTACAAGGGTTAGCAGCCTTCCTTCCTGGACCAATGAGCTGCTTAATTCTCAGATGTGTTGTGTACAGACTCCGATCTCAGCTGTCATTTCTCTGATTTATCGTTTGCCTTTTTGATCCTTGATAACACAATCATTGTATTTTACTACCCACTGAAAATTTAGACAAGATGACTCATTTTCTTTATTTTATAAATTAGGAAATTGAAGCCCCAAGAAATTAAATCACATCACATATCCAAGATCATGCAACTAGTTACTGGCCAACCTCAAAGTCGGAGCTTCTGTATTTAACTGTTGACCACTGAGTGTACAAGAAATACCAATATTTTAAGTGAGGAGTCCCTGGAGATATTCCAATGGATTCATCTAAATAGAACTGGGAGAAAAGTCATTTCATACTTAGAGGTAACACCCCCGCCCCCCTCCACAACTGGAGGTTTTAGAGAAGGCAGACGAGTGATGAATGGGTGGATACTTTGTACCTACAGTCTCTGGTCTCACCTGTGCTAATTTCTTTGAAACTTACCATTTACGTTAGTTCTTTTCTCTCCACCCTTCATCCAATCCCACATAGTACAAATCCATCTGCCCTTGGCCTTCCACACTGAAATGGAATTTTGAGTGGAATTTCAGTTTTCATTACAAAACAACTTTGTATGATTTTTATGAATAGTGACTAGAGTTTTGGACTGGCCAGGTACCAGCTATTCTAATGGACATATAACATAAATTTTGTCTAATCTTTAAAATATTTCTAAGTGATTAGTCATTGCTCTAATGGCAGAGTTTAACAATAAACCTCATCTCCGTAAAACCTAAGATCTCTTCTCTCCATTGAGCTATACTGCTTACCAAATTCTATGATTTTAAAGCACTGTTTTTACAAAAGATGTTATTAGCCCATCAGAGGAACTCGGGATCTTCCAGTGGTAGAATGAGTTAGGGTTCATTGCTGGCCACTCCTATCCCTCTCATAACTAGGAATTTGCCTGGCTAGGGTCAGTGTGTCTCCCTTAGAATGGAGTCATTTACCTGAGGAAAGTGAACTACCTTCTGAAGAGACAAAAGAATTCATATTGTAGTTTCATTGATATAAGTATTAATGGGTTTTTATGCTTGTTGAGGGTAGGGTCAAACTTTTAATCCTCCCACATCAGCCTCTAGGTGTACAGGTATTACAGCTGTGTGCCAACACACCTGTCATTTAAAGCAAGACGAGTCTGAGATCATGGAATTCAGTAGAAAAATTGCACAAACAAGTCACTAAGCACCTTCGAAGTGCACGTTCCATTACCCAATGTGTCCCCAAATACTTTGCATCCTTACGTTAAAAACAAGATGAGATAAAGTTTAGTGGGAGTGGTTATGTTGAAGTGGGACTTATCTGGAATGAGGGGAGGGCTCCTAGTTTATTTAGTTTCCCACCTCATCTCAGTTCTTCTGTGTTTGAGTAATATATGGATGCTCTTTGCTTTGTGTGCAAGAAACACTAATGATGGACTCCATTAGAGCCAAGTCACGTGTGCTAACAGGTCTGAGCAGAGTCAGACCACAGAGGAAAATGTAAAGCGATGATTATTTGCCTGCCCTCAACCCACCAAGGGATTTTCAGCACACATTAGACTGCTACAGTCTGCAAGAGAGTGGGCTAATTATTTCTAATAATCTGCTTCTTAAACCAAAAATCTTGGAGTAGATTCTCTCTCTCTTAGACACATGAAGACTCAGACTTATTTCAGTGTTCAATATATTCTACTTGGCTTAAGTCTGTTCTGAATGATATGTTTATTTTGTCTTCTCGACTGATAATTCCTCATGTCTCAGTATTGTGCCTCTAGAAAAGAAAACATTTTTCAGAGCTTTACTATAAATCTTGCCAAAAAATAAAGTAGCTTAAAAGGAAAACACAAAGGGACTAAATCTGAGTCTTGTTTATTTCTAACAATTCCTATTGTCAAGCAAGTTTTTTGACAAAGCAGTGAGACTGCAATTTGAAGAAGATCAGAGAAGATAGATTGAAGTGATAGTGCCCAGTAAGTGTGCAGGGATAGTGAATGCTTCTGTATTTATTTCTAGGCACACAGACATAATTATTTTGCTCGTCTTTCACAATAAATCTCCCACATCTGCTACAAGCTGGATTACAAATTACAAATAATTTTGGACAGCTGAGTGCTTACAGCTATACCTCCTGTCCTCCTTCCCTCTCTTTCTGTCACAAAAATCTATGGGAAAGTATTATGTGTATGACCCTCGCATTTCATACCTCCTGACATTGTACAAAGTTTAGCTGTCTAGTAAGCCCAGAAGCACCTTGAATTTATTCCTTGAGACTTGACTGCCTCTCTTCATCTCTTGATACTTGTCTGATGTTCTTCTCTTCCCCAATAATAATCAATTTCATCTTCCCTTGGACATATCCCTATTCTTATCTGTCACCATGGTGCAATTATTTCCTTATAGGGCTATCTGCTTTACTAAGTGTGACATTGAGATGGGAACCATGTTTTATTTACATGATCTCCCACTACCCAATCCAGGCCCAGGCACTTGGAAGGTGCTTAGTGACTTGTCTGTGTGATTTGTCCACTGAATCCCATGATTTCAGACTTGCCATGCTTTAAATCACCAGGTGTGTTGGCACACACCTGTAAGCTGGGTACACTGAGAGGCTGATGCAGAAAGATTGCAAGTTTGAGGGTCAGGGATTTAGCTCAGTGGTTCTTGTGCCTGCCTTACAAGTGCAAGGTCCCAAGTTTGATTCCCAGTACCAAAAAAAAAAAAAAAAAAAAAAAAAATTACAAGTTTGATCCCATCTTGGGCAAGTTAGTGACTAAACAAGATCCTGTGTCAAAAATAAGGAAAGGGATGAGGATATAGCTTCATACAAAGGTTCTGGGTTCAATCTCCAAGGCTACCAAGAAAAAAAATAAAATCTTTGACTGGCAGGTTCAAACACAGAATTAATTGTCATTTGTGCTAGGCATTTACAGAAATGTTTTCCCTAGTACCTTGAATACCACTTTATATAAATAATTTTTGTATAAATATTGCACTTCTTTTACTATGAAGCATAGTGCTTTGCAAAGGATTAGTATTAGATAAATGAAAGAAATATGAGATTACTTGTTCCAAACCATTGGCCTTGGGGAAAATAGTAATTAATTCCTATATGACACACATTATTATAAGCATTTTAATCTAGTAACTCATTTGATCTTTACAACTAAAAGAAAAGAATGTAGTATTATTCTCTTTAATGTATAGACTAAACAACATTAGAAGGTAGGTTACCTATGATTACATAGCTGTCTGTAGAAACATCAGAATTTAGAGATTTGATCTTCAGTTCTTTTCCAAAACTCATCAAATCCAGTGGAAATGATTTTAAGGAGATTACAAGTAGGGTATTTACAGTATTGGTGGATGGATGTTCATAAAGCAGTGAAATTCTGTTGGAATCTTTCTTTAATTTTTAGTTTTCATTTTTATTAGTACATACGGTACATAATGATGACATTCATCATGGGGAGTTGGTGAGTCTGTTTTTATGAACACAAAAGAAAATGTCAATTTTTATTTTACATTAACATTTTGTTAGTGAACATTATGAGTTCACCTAACTGCATGAGAAATAACATCTAGAATCAAAAAATGGGATTATATTAAATTTTAAAAGCTTCTGCACAGCAAAGGAAATAACTAGCAGTGTGAAGAGACAATCTACAGAATGGGAAAAAAAATGTGCCAGCTACTCCTCAGACAGAGGACTAATATCTTAACAAGATAAATATTCAGGTAGATAAACTTTCTGTTATGGTTTGTATTTAGTTGTCCCCTCATGCCAATGAAGTGGGACTTTCTTTTTCAGAGGTAGTTGAATCTGGAATGTGTGATGCTGGGATTAAGGGCATGTGATTACTAAACCACTACATGTGAGCAATTAGTTTGGCACCTCCCTAATCTCGGTAGTCTGAAAAGATAAAAGGTGCAGAAAGATGCTGGTAGCTCTCTTGTTGCCTTTGCTATCTTGTGCATGCCATAATGTCTCTCCTCTGTGATGCTTGTTTGCCACCCCAGCCATGGAGCCAACTGATTATTGACTGAAACTTCTGTGAATTGTAAGTCAAATAAATCCCTTCCCTTTTAACTTTGGGTGCTGGGTATTTTGTCTTAGGAACCAGAGAAAAGTAACTAACACACACTCTAATATAAAAGAACCAATCAAAATGTGTATCGAAGCAAACAGATACTCCCTAGAAGTACAAATGGAGAATAAATACATGAGACAATGTTCAGCAACTCTGGTCATTAGAGAAATGAAAATTTAAACAACACTGAGATTCTATCTTAAGCTAGAGAGAATGGCTATGATCAAAAATCAAATTAACAAATACTGCTAAGGCTGGAGGGAAAAGGAATGCTTCTACATTGTTGGTGGGTGTGGAAATTAGTATATACACTATGGAAATTGATATGAGATTCCTCAAAAACCTAAAACTAGAAATTCCATTCAACCCAGCTATCTGTCTTCTTGTTATGTTCCCAAAAGAGCTAAAGACATCATATTACAGCAATATAAGCATGCTCACATTTTAGCCTCATAATTCATAATAAATAAACCTTGGAGTGGTCTATATGTCCATCAATAGATGAACAGATTAAGAAAATGTATTTATATCCAATGGAGTGCTACTCTGCCTTAAAGAAGTATAAACAAGTCATTTGTAGGAAAATGGATTCACCTTGAAATTACAATATTAAATGAAATAAATCACACACACAAGCTTAAACAATCACATGGTCTCTCTTATATGAGAAGTCCAAAATATAAATAAAAAGCAAAATAAAAGACAGACAATAGGCAGTAGGCAGATAGATCTTCTGCAAATGAGAATGTGACCAAGAGATACAGAAGGGAAGGGTAAGGAGGCGAAGGATGAACAAGAACTGAGATGAGTTATGTACATGTACCAACTCCTCATAAGGTGTGCAAAGCAATCATTATGTGCCATGATCATGTGCTAAAAAAAATAAAATTAAAAACAACCCATTGTAGGTTGAACTTGAACTGCTATGGAAAATAAATCTCTTGAAAGGAGAAAGATCAGAAACATGGGTCCAAAAATTGCATGGATTCCACATATCATGAACTGGATATATGCAAACACCTTGAACTGCACCTATATTTTCTCCTTGTGACTACATGTCTTTCCTTCTATGATTTTAGCCTTTGGTAGAATAATCACAGCAATTAAAGAATAATTTCATTATTAGCAAACCAATGTCTTTTTTTCATTAATTTTATTGGTACATTTAGGTATACAATATGATGACATTCATCATCGGAAATTTGTACCTTTATATGATATATCTTGGTTCTCATTTTTCCCCCATTCCCCTGCCCTTCCTTCAACCCCTCTACCCCTCCCTATTTTTTCCTTATCTCATATTTACTCCTTTCCCTTCTTTCCTTTCCCTTACCCCTCCCACTTCCTCTTCCCCTTTGGACCTTTTCTTTCTGTTTCACGTTATTTATTGTACATTTTGATTCTTATTTACACTTTCAGTTTCTCACACTGGAGAGCCTATTCAGTATTTACACACGTGTGTCTTGTTTATTTCACTTAAGAGTATGGTCTCAATGTACATCCATTTAGCTATAAATATACTCTTTATATAGAAGAACCCAAGAACTGCACCAAAAGTCATCTAGACTTAATAACCAAATTCAGTAGAGTAGCTGGACACAAGGTCAACACACAAAAATCAGTAGTCTTCCTGTACATGAACAACAGACTCGCTGAGAGAGGAACTGGAGAAATAACTCCTTTCACAATAGCATACCAAAAATATGAAATACCTAGGAATCAAACTAATGAAAGAAATCAAAGACCTTTACTCTGAAAACTACAGCACTCTGAAAAAAGAGATTGAAGATTATATCAGAAAACGGAAAGACATCCTTTGCCCCTGAGTAGGAAGAACCAATATAGTAAAAATGGCCATACTTCCAAAACTGTCATATAGATTCAATGCAATCCCAATTGAAATTCAAACAGCATACTTCACAGACATTGAGAAAACAATCCAAAAATTCATTTGGAATAAGAAGAGACCTAGAATAGCAAAAGCAATTCTAGGCAACAAAGGCAAAGTAGGGGGTATCACAATCCCCAACATGAAACTATACTCTAAAGCTACTGTGATAAAACAGCCTGGTACTGGCAAAGAAACAGACCCGAGAATCAATGAAACCTAGGAGAAGATGCAGAAAGAAATCCAGACTTACTCAGCCCCTCATCTTTAACAAAGAAGCCAAACACCCTCACTGGAGGAAAGATAGCCTGTTTAATAAATAGTGCTGGAAAAACTGGGTATCAACTTGCCAAAGATTAAAACTAGAACTGCATTTCTTACCATGCTAAACTAAAATCAAAATGGGCCAAGGATCTAAATATTAAAACAGAATCACGAGATAGGCTGGAAGAGAGTTTAGGTATAGCTCTTGAAGACATTGGTGTAGGAAAAGATTTCATGAACAAAACCTCAGTTGCGCATGAACTAGCACAAAGTATCAACAACTGGGGATCTCATCTTATTAAAAAGCTTCTGCACAGCAAGAGAAGCCACCAACAGAGTGAAGAGGCAACCAATGTCTTTTTCATGAAACTTTTTTTTTTGTACCAGGAATCGAACTCAGGTCCTTGCACTTGCGAGCCAGTCAGCGGAACCACTGAGCTAAATCCCCGGCCCTAACCAATGTCTTTTTAACATGAAAATTTTTGGAATCCCTTCAGAGTAGATCCATGGATTTTTTTTTTTTAAACACAAAATGCACCTTCAAACATAGGAATTAAATGTTGGGAAGAATTTGATGTTCACACTTTTATCAACATCTTTGTCCTTTTACATCATGAAGAGTTTCAATAGAATGAATTTTTCTATTTCATAAAATAGGAAATAGACATCGTTTTAGTCACAAGTTTCTGCTTCAAGATTAACCGGGTCATTTAATAGTGGATACAGTAATCACCATGGTCAAAATTAAGTGAAAAATATCTAGTGAACCCATCAAAAAAATAAAGACCAATTGCTAGAACTTCAGTAGTTCCTACAGCAGTCCAGAAAATCCTTGATCTGTGTCACTCTGATACTTATTAGGAGCATGACACCAATATGCTCACATTTGCTTCTTTACTGGAAATGCAGTTTACTAAATTTAAAATTACTAAACGTCTTCTAGTCATGAAGGTGAAAGGGAAAATAAAGCCTGGAAATAAAAGCAGGAGGATTGTGGAGAAAATAAATTAAAAGAGTGAAAATATGTAAACAACATTTTAATAGATCTTTTGTGTCTGTATTCTCTTATTAAGAAGTGAATTCTTCTTTTGTTGCTTGTGTTTCAAGGGGTGGCAAATAATACAGTAAAGAAACAAGTAAACAAATGTAATAACTCTGTTCATATATCATATGTTAGGGAGTTTGGGGAAATATCAACTTGGTGTGAGAGAAAACCTCTCAGTTCCTCAAATCTCTGTAAATTCAGTAGAAGTGCCTATTTGCACTGGAGCTATGGAGAATCCATACCTTAGCGTTCTTGAATAACTCAGTAGAAGGAATGACTTGTGTATGAGCCCCTAGAAGAAGTGTCATGGCATCAGGATGCTATCTTCAATTGCAATATGGCTATCAAAAGCTAAAGTGATCTATGCTATACTTGATCAGAAGGAAAATATCTAGGAGGAAGACAAGGAATAGTTCAGATTTATTTTGTACTGGTCAAATCACACTGAGAGTTTATTCAACATCCTTCTCTCAAAAAGAGAGAGAGAGGAGGGAGGGAGGGGGGAGAGGGAGAGAGAGAGAGAGAGAGAGAGAGGAAGAAAGAATCGAGTCCCCTGTGTATAATAGTAACATGTGGCCAGAAGAAATAAAGAGAAACAAAAGCAAAAGCTTACAAGAAGTGAGTATGGACATGCTACTTTGTATAAGAGATTTCAGGTCTATTTTTTATCAATGGTTAATTTAAACTACTGCAGAAAAATTATAGGCTGAAAAAATATTAATTAATAAGAAAATTTCCTAATAGATGGAATGGAGGCTTCCAATGCTCAGAAAAGTAGTTCCTAATTATTATTCAAGTGCTTATTTAGCACAAATTGGCATTTATGTTCAGGAAGATTCAAGGTTTGGATAGGAAATTGAGCTAAATTATAATAGCTATTATTTATGTAAGACATTTTTCTGTTAGATCATGTGATAGTCATATATGTTATTGCTAACCCTCAGAAGAGTTTCACAAGGTTTGTTATTAATCCCTAAGTTATGTTATAAATCCCATCCCATAGGTGAGAAAGCCAGGTCAACAGCTCTCCAGGGTTTCCTGATCCATGGTGAACTATTTTCAGGTTTCAGAGCTAGTATCCAAATCTAAACTTTCATGCCTTCTAAATCTCTCCATTTTATTCTGATATTCCTTGACACTGACCAAGTCTGACCTATGAATAGTATTGTTTTCAACAAAGTTGTTTGTGTTTCCTCACATGATATCTAAAAACTGTCAGAAACATGAAGTATATCCTCTCAGAACCTCGCAAGACCATGTTTCCTGAAGCTGGTAACAGATTGTAGAAGGAGCCTGTTTCCCACACACCTCACAGAGGTGCTCCTCAGTTCAGCCTTCTAGTTCCCCATATTGTCTTCATGCTTCTGAGACATCCACTATGGTAGCTTTGCTCATCTGCTTCCAATCAAAGCATTTTTCACCTCAAGAATTTTTACTTCAAGAATTATTTCTCCCTCTGTGTTAGTATAAATGGCTTCTGCTATTATGGTTTCCTTTTCTTCCTTAGCTTTGAGATAATCTTTTGTGAAGTGAGCTCCCTGGGAAGACTTGTGGGTTACTGGGAATAGTCTTTACTCTGACTCACATTCTGGAGAATTGTGGACTGCAGAAGATATTTTTCGCTTCTTCTGAATTCCTAAAGTTGCAGATATAACTAGCAGGCAAATTATATAGTTTTTTCTCCCTCCTTTCTAGTTTTGCCTTATTTACTAGGTACAGCTCTTTACAGAGCATAAAATTCTTCAGAGACCACGGTTTTTATTTACACACTTATCTACTAAAGAATAGACCTATAGTGGAACTTTGAAAATAGCTTTCTTAATCAACTTAATCATCTGATTGGGGCTATGTTTGAGGCAAATAATAATCCATGTTTATTTTATCAATCTATTTTTTGTGGAAGTAGCCTTTCATGTTCTCCTAAGAAAGACTGACATTGACATCACCACTTGGATTAAATGAAGTGACTGATTCTGGGTTTTCTTGTGGCAAAAACTAGATTTATCTGCAAATAGGAGAATCTTCCTTACTTAAGTCTTTTGTTACCCCAAGATTGCAAATACATAACAGAATTTTTAAAAATCAACAGGCATTTAAGACTAGAAAAAAGAAAAGTACAGTTTATTGATAATTTATAGTGTGCTAGATACTAATCAACCATTGCATTTATCTCTAAGAATTAGATTTCTTAGACATCTATACAAAGCCTTTATTTAGTAGACATTGTTTCAAGGTGTTTAACATGATGAAAAAATGCTTAGGAACATTTATGCTTTATTTCCTAGAACATGTTTTTCATGGTAGAGTTAAAAAATCAAAACTGTAATTCTTTTTTTTTTTTTGGTACCAGAGGTTGAACTTGGGTCCTTGCACTTGTGCAGCAGGCGGCGAAACCACTGAGCTAAATCCCTGGCCCAAAACTGTAATTCTTAATGGAATCTTTCTTTCTAAAATTCCTTCAACCCAGCCCAAAGGAAAGGGCCACCATCCATCCCGCCACTCCTGGCCCAGTTGAAGGGGTTTGTGGGTCACGGTCCCACTGCTCCTTGCCCAGAGGAAGGGGCTTCTGGGCCACCATCTGTCCCACCACTCCCAGCCCAGAGGAAAGGGCCTTTGGGCCGCTGTCTATCCTGCTGCTCCCGGCCCAGAGGAAGGGGATTTTGAGCTGCTGTCCCACTTTTCCCAGCTCAGAGGAGGTGAGCCTTACAGGTGTCAACAGCACTGCAAACCCCACACCCCGGCGAAATGAAAAGACACGTAAATAAGTCTCAAAACCAGACTTCCAGATCACCTACAGCAACCCCAAAGGGAAATGAGATGGAACACTCTGATACTCAACCACCTTGACCCACTGAACTGGCAAAAAAAGAGGATCTGGAAATAATGAAATCAGAAATAATTTCTCAGATAACAACAGAGACTGTGCTCATAGTGCAAGACATGATTAATAAATCTAGAGAGGACCGGAGGAATATGATGGAATCCCAACATAGGAAACAAATGGAATCCATAAAACAGATGCAAATAGATTTCCGGAAGATGAAAAACTCCACTGAAAGTCTAAAAAGAAGAATGAGCCAATGTGAGGACAGAATTTCAGATATAGAAGATAAGATTGCAATTAGTGACCAGGAAAAGAAAAATTGCTTCAAAATTGTAAGGGAACACGAGAAATCAATCCAGCAGCTACTCGATGATGCAAAGAAGAATAACGTAAGACTGATTGCAGTCAAAGAAGAACCAGGAGAGTGTGCAGATGACATAAAAAAATCTTCACAGAACTAATGGCAGAGAACTTCCCAAGCAGGGGAAAGCAACTTAACATACAGATACGTGAGGCATATAGGACTCCAAATAGCCTTGATCAAAAAAAATCTACACATAGGCATATAATTGTTAAGATTCCAGAAGCTCAACAGAAGAAAAAAGTTCTATAAGCAGTTAGAGAAAAGAAACAAAATACATACAAAGGAAAGCCCATCAGAATCACAGCAGACTTCTCAACACAAACCATAAGGCAAGAAGAGCTTGGAGTGACATAGTCCAAGCCCTAAAAGAAAACAGCCTCCAACCCAGATTGATGTACCCTGCAAAACTATCTTTCAAAATTGATGGAGAAATAAGATACTTTCATGACAAACAGCATCTTAGGAACTTCATGAATACCAAACCACCACTACAAAAAAATTTATACAACATCCTAGGAACAGGGGCTGGAGATTTAGCTCAGTGGTTTTGCTGCTTACTGCGCAAGCACAAGGACCCAGGTTCAATCCCCTGGACCAAAAACAAACAAAAAAAAACAACATCCTAGGAACAGACACTGAGGATCACAACCTAAGGAAGCAAGGCAGAATGAACCCATCTGGCATGACAAGAAATTAAATGTACAATGGGAGAGCCCAACAAAAAGAAAAAGTCATGACAATGATAAGTCAATATGTTTTAGTAATAAACATCAATGTTAACGGTCTCAATTCACCAATCAAAAGAAGTAGACTAGAAGAATGGGTCAAGAAGCAAAATCCAACAATATGCTGCATGCAAGAAACACACTTAATTAAAAAGGAAACTCATAGACTGAAAGGTAAAGGGTGGAAAACAATACTCCACGTGACCGGAACCTGAAAAAAAGCAGAAGTAGCTATCCTTTTTGCAGATCAAGTAGATTTCAAAGCAACACCGATTAAGAGAGACCAAGAAGGACACTACATCCTTGTAAAGGGAACAATCCAAGAGGAAGAGATGACAATCATAAACATATATGCACCAAACACTAGTGCACCCAACTATATAAAACAAATACTAACGGACATGAAAAGTCATATATGCACTAATACAATTGTAGTGGGGGACCTCAACACCCCACTGTCACAAATAGATAGATCAACTAGACAAAAAATAAGTAATGAAATAGTAGAACTCAAACAAACTCTTGAATAAAAGAACTTAACAGATGTTTACAGAGTGTTCCACCCCACAAAATCAGAATACACATTCTTCTCAGCTGCACATGGGCCATTCTACAAAATAGACCACATACTCATGCACAGAACATGTTTAAGTAAGTACAAAGGAATTGAAGTTATCCCCTGTATATTATCAGACCATAGTGCGATGAAATTGGAGATCCATAGCAAAAGACACAGGAAAAATTTCATAAACACGTGGAAATTGAACAGCACACTTCTGAATAACCAATGGGTCACAGAGGAAACGAAAGAAGAAATCAAACAGTTCCTTCAATTAAATGACAATGACAATACAATATATTGGAATCTATGGGACACAATGAAGCAATCTTAAGAGGAAAATTCATAGCAGTGAATACTCACATTAGTAAAACAGAGCAAGCTCTATTACACAACCTCAAACTTCTAGAAAAAGAAAAGGACTACAAACCCAAAGCTCATACAAGGGAGGAAATTATAAAGATCAGAGGAGAAATCAATGCAATGGAGACTAAGAGAACAATACAAAAAAATCAATGAAGCCAAGAATTGGTTCTTCGAAAGAATCAACAAAATTGACAAACCCTTAGCCAATCTTATCAGAAAAAGGAAAGAAAAGGCCCAAATCCATGCAATTAGGAGTGAAACGGGTGAAATTATAATGAACCCAGCAGAAATCCAGAGGATCATCAATACCTACTTCCAGAACCTATACGCCAATAAGATGGAAAACACAGAAGAAATGGACAGATTCCTTGATACATATGAATTACCAAAGTTGAACGAAGAAGACCTAAAAATTCTAAACAACCCAGTATCAAGCAATGAAATTGAAAATGTAATTAAAAACTTATCAACTAAGAAAAGCCCAGGCCCTCATGGCTTCACTGCTGAATTCTACAAGACATTTAGAGAGGAGCTACTGCCACTACTGTTTAAACTCTTCAATGAAACTGAAAGGGAAGCAGTACTCCCAAATTCATTCCTGGAAGCAAGCATCACCTTGATCTCCAAAGCAGAGAAAGTCCTAACTGAAAAGGAAAACTATAGGCCAATCTCACTAATGAACATAGATGCAAAAATCCTTAATAAGATGCTGGCAAATAGAATGCAGGAGATCATCAAGAAGATCATACACCCTGATCAAGTGGGATTCATCCCAGGGATGCAGGGATGGTTAAACATATGCAAATCAATCAATGTAATACACTATATCAAAAGAGCCAAGGACAAAAACGATATGATTATCACCATAGATGCAGAAAAAGCATTTGACAAAATCCAACATACATTTATGATGAAAACCCTACAAAAAATTGGAATACATGGTATCTACCTCAAACTGATAGAAGCCATCTATGAAAAACCAACAGCCAATATCATAATCAATGGTCAAAAACTGAAATCCTTCACAGTAAAATCAGGAACAAGACAAGGATGTCCACTATCACCACTCTTGTTCTATATAGTTTTGGAAATATTAGCCACAGCAATTAGACAAGAGAAAGAAATAAAAGGACTAAAGATAGGAAATGAAGAAGTCAAATTGTCATTATTTGCAGATGACATGGTACTCTATATAGAAGACCCCAAGAACTCCACCAAAAGTCTTCTAGACTTAATAACCAAATTCAGCCAAGTAGCTGGTTACAAGGTCAACACACAAAAATCAATAGCTGTCCTCTACATGAATAATAGACTCACTTCAACAGAAATAGGGCAAATAATTCCTTTCACAATAGCATCCAAAAAACTAAAATACATAGAAATCAACCTAATGAAAGAAATCAAAGACCTCTTCTCTGAAATCTATAGCACTCTGAAAAGAGAGATTGAAGATGATATGAGAAAATGGACAGACATCCCCTGCTCCTGGGTAAGAAGGATTAATATAGTGAAAATGGCCATACTTTCAAAAACTGCTATACAGATTCAATGTAATCCCAATTGAAATCCAAGCAGCATACTTCATGGACATTGAGAAAACAATCCAAAAATGCATTTGGAACAAGAAGAGACCTAGAATAGCAAAAGCAATTCTAGGCAACAGAGGCATGGCAGGGGGTATCACAATCCCCAACCTGCAGCAATACTACAAAGCTACTGTGATAAAAACAGCATGGTACTGGCAAAGAAACAGACCTGAGGACCAGTGGAACAGATTAGAAGATGCAGAAACAACGCCAGACACACTCAGCTATCTCATCTTCGATAAAGAGCCAAACAGCCTCACTGGAGGAAAGATAGCATCTTTAATAAATGGTGCTGAAAAAATTGGGTTTCAACTTGCCAAAGATTAAAACTAGATCTATATCTCTTGCCATGCACTAAATTAAAATTGAAATGGATTAAAGATCTAAATATTAAAATAGAAACTCTGAACCAGTTGGAACAGAGGTTAGGTAGAACTCTTGAAGACACTGGTGTTGGAAAAGATTTTATGAACAAAGCCTCAGTTGCCCGTAAACTAGCACAAACAATCAATAAGTGGGATCTCTTCTTATTAAAAAGCTTCTGCACAGCAAGAGAAACCACCAGCAGTGTGAAGAGACAATCCACAATGTGGGAAAAAAATCTTCACCTGCTCTTCCTCAGACAAAGGTCTACTCTCTTGAATCTATAAAGAATTTGAAAAGATCAGAACTCCCAAATTTAAAGACCCAGTCCAAAAATGGGCATCTGAAATGAACAGACATTTCTCAGACAAAGAAGTAGAAATAGCAAATAAATACATGAAAAAGTGTTCAACGTCATTGGTCATTCGAGAGATGCAAATGAAAACAATGCTGAGATTCCACTTCACTCCAGAAAGAATGACTGCTATCATGAAATCAACCAATAACAAATGCTGGTGGGGCTGTGGGGAAAGAGGTACCCTGCTCCACTGCTGGTGGGAGTGTAGACAGGTTCAACCACTGTGGAAATCAGTATGGAGATACCTCAAAGAACTAGGACTGGAAGTTCCATTTGACCCTGCTATTCCGCTGCTGGGCATCTTCCCTAAAGAATTCAAAGAATCATACCACAGTGATATATGTGCACCCATGTTCATAGCAGCACAGTCTGCAATAGCTAAAACTTGGAAACAGCCCAAATGCCCATGAACTGGAGACTGGATAAAGAAAATGTGTGTTTTTTTTTTTAATAAAATGGAGTACTACTCAGCCATAAAAAATGAGAAATTAGAGACATTTATAGCTAAATGGATTCACATTGAGGCAATACTCTTAAGTGAAATAAATAGGACACACATATATAAATACCAAATAGTTTCTCTGGTATGAGAAACTGAAAGTGTAAATAAGAACTAAAATGTATAATATATAATGTGAAATAGGAAGAAAAGGTGCAAAGGGGAAGGGGAATTTGGAGGGGTAGGGGAAAGGAAAGAAGGGAATGGAATTAATATGAGAAAATGGAAAAATGGAACAAAATCTTTGTAAATAGGGAAGAACAGAGGGGTTGAAGGGAGGGCTGGGCAAGGGTGAAAAATAAGAACCAAGAGAAATTATGTAAAGGTGCAAATTTCCAATGATGAATGTCATTATATTGTATACCTAAAATGTACCAATGATTAGAATGAATAATCGATAATGCAAAATAGGAAGAAATGGCCCAAAGGGGTAGGGGTAGTGGTACGGGCAGGGGAAAGGAAAGAAGGGAAAGGAAAAATGATGAGAAATGGAAAAAATGGAAATAAAGTCTTTGTAAATAGGGAGGGGTGGAGGGGATGAAGGGAGGGCTAGGAATGGGGAAGAAATAAGAACCAAGATGCATCATGTAAAGGTACAATTCCCAGTGAGAAATGTAAATGTGCTGTGTACCTACAATGTACCAATAAAAGAATTTAAGGAATTAAAAAAAATAAAATTCCTTCAAAGCTGGGCATGGAAGCATTATTAAAAACATTTTTGTGTTAGATCTTGTGTAATCCCAGACCTAGGGTGGTTGGGGCAGAAGGATTCAGTGCAAGTTTGAAGGCAGCCTGGAACCCCAGTGCGAGAGAGAGAGAGAGAGAGAGACAGAGACAGAGAGAGACAGAGAGAGAGAGACAGAGAGAGACAGAGAGAGAGAGAGACAGAGAGGATGGAAGAGGAGGGGGGGAGGGAGGGAAGGAAGGAAGGAAGATATTTTTAGAATACTTGGATACATGGAAGAGCACAAACAGTGAACATGGACCCATTCCTTTAGATAGGTCATGAATATTAAAGCTGAGTATTTATTTGTTCACTTACATGTTTTTCTCAGGATTAGCAGAAGTGAAGGCAATTTTTCTGAGACATTGCTTCCTTCTGGAGGAAAAGAACACAAAAGTCGGAGGGCTATGGCTCTGGCACTGAGTGTACATGATCTAAACTTAATGTAGGCTTAAGGTGAACATGAGAGAATCGCTGTATCACAAATGGACCCAGATTTACCCATGATTTCCAATCCCCTCCATACTTTCAGGCAGAAATATTGCTGATAGTTTGCCAAGCACACAAAGGCCATGGCTTTCACCATTTTGCAAGCAAAAGAACCAGCATTTGAAACTCCTTTGAAAAAATTTTTTTTTCACATTAAGAGGCACCACATGGACAGAACGTGCCATAAATAATGTGTGCTAACATTTTCTAAAAACTGGACATCAATTAATGCTAATTTATGAGGAAACTTCTATGGAAGAGCATAGTTCAGACTCATAACCACCGAAAACACTCATTAATATAAATGTGAAGGGAGGCTTTTTAAAGGGCATTAAGTTAAATGCATATCATTACACTGAAGGGTCATAATTTATTGAATATTCAGAGGAAAGGAAACTTTACCCTGTATGTTTCCAAAGTTAATGTTTTAGCACATGAATCAAGAAAATAAAACAAAGATGAGAATGTGATCTTAAGAGTGGCATTCAGTGAAAACTGAGCTTCATAACAGCATTCTTTTCTCTTTCACAAACTCTAGAACATTTTGAGTGGGTCAGATAGTGTTCATGCATTAGAGGGAAAACGAAATTTCTAATTCTTGAGAGACTTATTTATCTTAGGTAGTACCAGTAAATGAAATGTAAAAAGAAATCTTTATTTGGTTTTTGTAGGTGTGTGTGTATGTGTGCACATGTGTGTGTGTGTGTGTGTGTGCCCATGTCCTTACACTCTTTCCTCTCCAACCTGTGAGAGACTGTAATCAGACAAAGGCTCTTAGCATGATATTGAAAGTCATCATTTCAGTAGATGATAAAATGTATACCTCCTTCTAGAGAGATCATTCTCAAATTAGATCCTGTTCTAAGCCAGGAGTAGTGGTGCACACTTGGGAGGCTGAGGCAGGACAATCCTAAGTCCAAGTTGAGCCTAGGAAACTTAATGACTTAAGAAAAACCTGTCCGAAAATGAAAATATTAAAAAAGGCCCAGAGATATTGCTCAGTGCTAGAGCCCTGAGTTCCATCCTCAGACTGAAAAAAAAATTTAATCATGCTTGAGAATCTTGGAGAGCTTGTTAAAGCAGAAAACCCTGGGTCTCTTCCCCAGTTTCTCTTGCAGCAGATCTCCTGTGGGACCTGTGAACTTGCATTTCTCACAAGTTCCCCAGTGATGTTCTTGGTGTTGCTCTAGGGAATCCACTTTGAGAACCACTGCAGGAAAGAAGACTCTATTCATTGGTCCATCCCATTCTTTGGTGGTAAAAGTTGGTTTTCAATAAATAAATGACATTGCTTGTTGTGAGAACAAAGAATAAAACATATATTAAGTAGTTTCCAAATGATCTATAAATAACGGCCTTCACTTCTCAGAGCAAACTAGAAAACTAACTTGGAATAATAAATTGCTTTCTATTAATTTCAGATTCTTCAAGTCTTTCTGTAGCTACCAGCAACCTCTTCAGATAGTATAACTTTTAGTTAAAAAGTGAAAAAGGAATCCATTAATTCCAAATTCTTCATAGGAAGTGGGAATCTTCTGATTTGCTTACAGTGAAGCCGTGCATCGTATTAAATCATCACAGTCAATGTGAAAAAATCATAGCAAGAGTTATATTTGGATGACTAAATATTTACAGCTTATCTCTGAGAAAAGACTGATGAAAGTAGGATAAGCAAAAACATTCCCCAAGAACACAGGGAGGGAAAATGAGAATGAATTTTAGTGAAGATGTCATTTTTAAATTGAGGAAGTACAATTCTTGTTTATATTTTCTTCATAATTCATTTTTGGAAAAATCTCTCTCCTTGAATCTCTTCATTTGGTAAAATTAAGTCTGAAATACCTCCAAAGTTTACCTAATGCTTGGTGCTAAAAAAGAAAAACTATGTCCACGTTCCTGATTCTAAGGAAAACATTTGTGAATCAGTCATGTAAAGTCCTTTATCACAGAAGGAAGGAGTATGAGTTTACCATGCAAAACTCACTGTATGAAACTGTGTGAAATGTTTCAATTATTTCTATAATCACATTTAACATGTTCCAGATATAGTACATTAAGCACATAGCCAAAAAATGTTCCAAGCCTATGCTGTTTTTCATTTTGCTGCATTGTAAGTGCATGAAACACATGTTAGGAATATATTTCATATTCTGCATTTGTAAAATATCAAATTTATATCAGTAGAAACCACAAAAGCAACACAGGAGCTGCCCCCAGAGCAAAGCCATTTTGCAATCAAACTTTTAACACCACATTATCATTTTAAAGAACAAATCTCCTGGTTGAAATGGAGAAAATTATTTTTACAACTCCTGGTAATTTTCCTTATGTATTTATTTCACAAGCTTCAAAACACACACTCAATAAGAATTAGTCTCCAGTTTCTACTTTGTAATACATGCCATTCTCAAAGTACACAGTAAAAATAAAATTAATTCAGTATGATTGCTTTTATTCCATTTTATAACACAGATCCAGTTTTGTGTGATTCTTTAAGTTTACTCCAATCCATCTGTATGCTATAGTTCTTCAGACTATTCTGTAATATAAATCTATCAAGAAAGAGATTTATTCCTCTAAGGGCCTAAGTACATTTATTTGCAAACATCATATCACTTTAGTATATTTTTTGTCCCAGATGAAATGTTGGTAAGTACCTTATGAGAAATTTCATTATGCTACTGAGCTTGCTGTCACTACTAAATTTTAAGGTTTTCCCCCATGTCTTAACTTCTGTAATTATAGATGATACTATATTATACTACACTATTTTATTATAATTATAGATGCACAGATTTGGGTAGCCCCAGTACAACTTGTCTTAGATTGAATTACTTTCTAATAATAAACACTGTTGTGACTGGATTCTATTGGCATTTGCTCAAATTTACAAATCCTAAGTTATATATTCCTTAGTTTGTCTGACAAATCTTGGTCAGTTTAAGATACATCTGAGACAAGCTTATTCTCAAATAGAACCTAACTATAGAGCTAAAATTCTTACTACCCTGGCCTCTTTATTGCTATTTACGATCATTTGGAATTAGCTACAATGTAAGAAAGCATCTGATGGCTATGTTTTGGAAACTCATAGCCACAGCAAGCAAGCTCAAAAGACTCTCAGTCAAGATTCTTTCCTTGACTTCTCCCTTATTTGAAATTCTGCAGCTTTAAAAAAAAAAATCTTTAGGTCATGTTTCATTTAGCATACACTGAGTTGTTCTTTATTCAATTTAAAAAAATTATACATATATAGTTGTGAATTGTGTATATGTGTAAAAATAGATCAAATGCCTTGCATCTTCTTAAGGTTAATTATATGACTTTATTAATGAAAGTAACTGTTATAGTATAGTCATTTTATGTTATCATCATCATCCTTTTTCTTCATCATAATTTTCCCAAATAGATACCTTTCTAATGCTCCACTCTGAGGCACAGAGAAGCTGTAGGATATGCTAAGGTTGATTGTTGGTATCTGAACTCCCTTAGGGTGATAGGGGAGTAAATACACTGCCTCTGCTCTTAACTAACTCTAGAACGCTGACATATTCTTGCAAGATAGATGTATTTTTGCTTTAATTCTTAAAGCAGTAGAGCCTTACTCTTTTTGGCAAGTTAAGTAGGAGTATAAATGATAAGCCTTACACTTTTGGATAGAACATCAACAGATATATTTTATATTACAATTTTTAGAAGTAATATAGCCTCCATTGGCCTTTCAATTCATAGAAAGTATAGACCCTATAGAACTACATTTCTGCACTCTTATCCCTTCATTCACCAAAACTCTATCCCTTCTCCAGCTAAGCCCAAAGGCTACATCCTCCCTGGAAAAAATGTCTACAATTTACCTTGCTCATGACCCCTGTGAGACTCCTTGGTAGTTTCCCTGAGCTCTTGGGAACATCCACCCTTACTGTTGTCCACAAGACCCCAGTGGCACTGGCTCTTCCTGAGGACACTGCTATTCTGTCCTTTGTTGATACTGTTGACTCTTAGAACGTGTCATTCCAATGTTTCCTAGCCTCTCTATGGCCTTCAGCCTGTTCTTTTCATCATGATGGTGTTTTCTTGGCCTCCCTTTCCCTAGTTGGAGTCCTGTCACCATTTAAATCCTGTTTCAAGGCTACCACTCTAGGAGGACTTCTGTGAGTATCATCTGCCTGGCCTCTTGCCTTGCTCATGCCACTCTTCTATCACTTCATTCTCAGCCTTATGCCCATCACAGGTACAATCCTTGCATGTTCTCTATCCATATTTATGTATTTTCTTCCAGACTGATGATAAAAAAATACAGCCTGCACATCAAATTCAATCAGTTGATTGCTTACACAAGTAGTTGTGTTGGAGCACAATCACACCCACTTGCTTATTCTTTGTCAGTGGAAGTTTTAGGGGTGTAACAGAAGAGTTGAGGAGTCACGACAGGGACCACCCAACTGGTAAAGTTTGAAATATTTGCTCCCTGGCCTTTTGTGGAAAAATATTTTCAATGCTTGTTCTTGATCAAAAAATCCAAGAGAACAAGGTTAAGTGAAGAAGAGTATTTGGATTAATAGGAAGCACGAGAGTACCTGTGATCAAATTCAAGCCCCATTAATTATTTAATTGTGTTACATGCCATAAGTTGCATAACATCCCTATTCCTCAGTATTCTCATTGTCCAGTAGGGATACTGTAATAGATGCCTTATCATGAAGCTTTCATGAATTAATGCCAATAATATACAGAAACTGGTATATGGCACCTAATGAGCACTATATAAGTGACAGCTTTTACTATCATTCATTGATGATTTCTTAGCACCTGAATAAAAAAATAAGTAGCTAATAAGGACTAAATAAATAAAATAAAATAACGAAGGCTCTCCTTTGACACCACCATAGTTTGTTTGGATTTTCTAATAAGACCTACTATGTTCTGTATTGTATTAAAATGCTCACTTAACAGTGTCTTCTCCTAAATCCTCTGAGGGCGTGAATTTTATCCTGCTCATGTGTGAATCCCTGGAGTGATGAGCACCATGCCTGGAACAGGGCTCTCACTCCTACCAGCAGGTGTAGAGCAAGCTACCAACAGCAGATGAACCCAGTGAACTGTGAGAGACTCTGCCTGCCAATCATTAGTTTTCACATTCATTTTTATTGTGTATTTTTAGAGTAACTAGTCTGTGGACGACATCTTGCTGTAGATGGTACAAAACTGGGCCATTGCCCCTTACTTCAAGAATATTATAAATCAATAGGGAAGAAAAAACTAATGTAAAACACATATACTTGAGTACTATCTAACTTACAAAGACCATTAAACAGTGAGACATTCCAGAGGAGGAAAATATCATCCACAACACCACACAAAAAGGCATCGTGAAATTGTATAAACAGCTCTCTCTCCCTTTAACAGGACCATCCAGGAAATAATGCACGTGATTCTGTCTTTGCTGATGGATTATCAGTTATTTATTTTGTTATATTATGAATTAAACTTATGGATATTTCTACCTAGAATAATTAATCTACCTGTGAATTTGATCAAATTGATGGAGCATTGAAAACTTGGTGGGCTTTGTGGACACTTTTTGCATAGTTGGGATGTATTTCTTCAGTGTTTTAGCAGCATATTAGGGAGTTCCTTAAAGATTAGTGAAGTTACTTAAACTCAGCAAGATATTAGCACTTAATAAAGCTCTCTCAGTTATCAACAAGCAATATTCATATTCTGCGGCAAACATGAATCACAGCAAAGAGCCAGGAGCAAACATTATGTTCCACCTCTCCCAGAAAGAAGGCCTTACCCAGTTGAAGTGTCCTGATCACATACAACAGCTCATTGGTGGGCAGGTGTAGACTCCACACTGGCTATTATGACCTGCTTTGCTGTGTGTGTTTCGATGTTATCTCCTCACTTCTTTTTACACTACAGAAATGGTTTGACCCAAATGCGAATGTACCTGGCAAGAAGTGTCATACTTCACAAATTGCTAATCAGACCAGAGAATCCAGGAGCATAACGCCAGTTCAGCTCAGGCCACAGGGTCCTGCAATTGACATTGTCAGTATTCCCCTACTGTAAGCAGTTACCACACATTACCTTGAGCATGAGGCTGTGTTTGTGCCTGAGAGCTGGCCACCACAGCCTGGCTTAGCTGGAATTCGGGCTTCTGGAAGTCATTTTCTACCACGTGCATGCTTCAATAAACCTGGAAAATAACTTAAGCAAAGAGACCCAGGGTGATTTTTCTTCTTTAGTTTTCTTCTCCCCACCCCCGCTCAACTAAGCTGTAAAACTAAGTCCTCCTTTATCACAAAAGTCTCCACTCTATAATCCAGTTGACTTTCAGGGTTTGCTTTTGCACATGTTTGTCTCTTCCTGTGCCACTAAATCGAATCAGCTGCTGTGGATTTGGGACTGATGGTGATTGCTGAGGTGGGAGAGATTTGGGCTGCATTTGTTGGCTGCTTTTGCATAAGACACAGAGATCAAGCAGGACAGTTTTTGATATTAGTGGAGTTTGCTAGGTATATAGGTTATTTGATTCATTTTGTAATTTTTAATTTGATTTCTGATCATTTGTTGTCCCATATAAATCTTGAAATCTGGGCATTAAGGCATTTCTTTTACACCACACAGAATTTAACAACATGGCCAAATTTACTGAGTATTGATGTAACTATTAAAAACAGTGTAGTCTGAGCTAACTGGTCTGGGTGTCAAAGTCTTGTTGTTGTTGTTGTTAATAGTGTTACAGGATCACACGGATATTTCATGTGTACTTGTTTGTGTGTACACGTGTGTGGTGTACATGGCAGGTTTAATAGAACTAATACCAGAGGAAATATGTAACTCAAAATGTTAAGCATGTTCTTCAGAAAAAGGGACAATCCAGTCATAATAAAGCTTGGATTCCATTTTCCAAAATGAGCTTTTCCCTTCAACAAAGTCTTGTGCTGTTGTATATAGCATGAGTTAGTCTGATGGCATGAACCCTAATGAGCTGGATTTTAATCCTACTCAAGCAGCTAACTAGCTATGTGACATGCCAAACCATGGAACATTTCTGAGTCTCACTGTCTCCCAGTAAAATAGAGACCATAACATTTATCTTAAGGTAACATCACAAATTTTATTTTGCCTGGATATACATGTTTTATATTGTATTTTAAAAATACTAATAGTATTATGCAAAAAAATACTGCTAACTTTACTGGAATGAGAATTCTCATGATTATTTTCTTCCTTTATGATTATTTTCTTTATACCTCTTTCTCCTTCCATAATATCTCTGACTACTCATTCTTATCCTTTAGTCTACGGATCGGCAATTTTTCTATAACGAGATATATAAGAAATATTTTCAGCTTTTCCAGATGCACAGTATCTGTTGCTATTCAGTGTAAAAACTGCCACAGAGAACAGTAAACAAATATGTGTAGCTGTATTCCAATAAAACTTTAGGTACAAGACACTAAAATTTGAATTTCTGATGTTTTTCTCATGTTACACAATAGTATTCCCCTTTGGAATTATTTAACTATTTAAAAATATAAAGAAAAAATTACAAAGGAGACCATTTTTCACTCTTGGTCTTATAAAAACAGGTGGTTGCAGTCTTTATTTAGCCTGAGGGTCATAGTTGGCCAACTGTGAGCAGAAAACTGAGCTTGGTGACATGGCCAGAACTTTCAGAAAGGCATTTCTTGGCTTCTCTGAAATGTATGAGTCAGAGTATGAAAGTGTTCATCCGAATTCCCAGGTTCCGCCTCCAGTTTAAATTCTTCATGGATAAATTAATGAGTGTTTTCAAATATGATCAATAATAGTTATTTCTTTCAAACTACTAAACTTCAAGCAATGGAAATACCAATTGCTCCTTTGGACACTTACCAATTTGAGGCTCTCTGTAAAGAACTACTGCAGTGCATTGAGGCTGGAATGAGTCAGAACAGAAAGGTGAGCAGGAGGTTACACCAGTCATCTCCTCTTTTTACACGTAAGTTTAACAAGTTTGCTCAAAAGTAAAATTGCAGAGAACCATATGAACTGAGAAGGGGCACTAACCACACAATTGCTAGAAACTTATCCAAAACAGAAACAGAACCAAAAAAAAAACCTCCACAAAATTTTGGGCTCTTCAATAATTCTATATTTTAGGTGTTGGATCAGATATTTCTCCTTCAGTTTGGAGTTTGATGGTAACACTAGGAATTTGAATACATGGAATGCCCTGCTGAATAGACCCAGTTTTCAGGGAAAGTTTTGGAGCAAGCAATGTTGTTGTATTTGACTACTGTCTCTATTGTATCATCTGTACTTTTGATTGCCTACTACACACCTTTGTACTATTATCCTCGGAGACTTGCTTCTGCAGACATGGTCACCCTAGGAGATTCCTTTTGCTTTAGCCAAGAAGATCCACTGGTGATCAACTCCCCAATCTATCTGAACCAGGTCTTTCCAAGAATTCAGAGCTTCAGTGTCACCTAGAGCCACCTTTAAATTCCTGTAGTGCAGGAATTCATTCTCTTGCAAACAGACACCCGGATGGAAAGGTGGTGCATATATTATCCACATCTGTCTGCTAAAAATCCTGCTCAGTTTCATGCTTTTAGGACAAATTCCAGGCAAAGGGCCACTGGGAGAGGCTCCATTTCTCTGTACCCCATGCCCAGCTCTGTCAGTTAGGCAGCAGAATAATTTCTTTCATGAGGTCTGTCTTAGCCAAAGAAAACATACCCTTGCCCTGTGGCATGAGACCTCTAAAGGGAAGGGACTGTGTTCTGAATTACACTCCAAGGGGAGATGACCTGAGTTTAGATGCCTTAAGACCTGGAAAGGCCTGAGACAGGACTATATCAAAGATGGACTTTATCATTTGGTATGGTTAGAAAATCAATTTTCTGTATATGTAACCATGGCATGGATAAAATCCACCTCTGAGACTCTGACTCTCCTTTCCCCATGGTATAAATTAGAAGGATCGCATTTGTATTTGAGTAACAACGTGAAAGAAACAGGCATCTCAAAGGTGAAGCCAATCACTGAAAAAGGATATAAAAACAAACTTTTAATAAAGAAATGGAAAGATGTCATTTACTCACACTGATTAAATTAGTAAAAATATAGGCTCCTTCAAGGTCCCTGTTTTGTTTCCTTATGCATCTAATGGAAAATTGTTCTTGATCCAGGATTTTATTATTATTGTTATTATTTGAAATGCCACCTTAGAAAAAATATTTCCATTTGATACCCACCTTACTAGGAGAGACTCGGTACAAAAATAAATAGTTGAAAATGTGCTGTGACTGAAATAGTGTTAGCCAAATTAATGCTAAATTTCCATCTGGATTTCAGCACGCTACCACCCAGAAATATTTTCTGGATCTCATTTCTATCCACTTTTTTTTTCTTTTTTAAAAAAGATTCCCTCCACTTAATGATCAACTAGAGCAAGGTTAGGTGATTGCTTAAAGCTAAATTGTTGTTTCTTTAAGCTTTTAGGCTGGTTCACTATCTCTAAGAGGTAGATGTATGTCATGTGATTCTAGCAGAAAGGGAAGCTTCTAACGTTGCTCTTTTCCCCACATTAGCCCCTGGACATTTTAGCAGAATTGTCCTTAGGATATATAGACTTAGTGAGGACAAGACTTTTGACAGCAGGGCTCATACAACTTTGCATCTCTTCTGGGTGCCTCATGCAGCTTTGTTTCTGCAGCTTTTATGGGAAAAAATGTAGAATTAATAGAGCCTCAAACAGAAAGGATGAACTAACTAGGTGGCCATACTGCAGAATATTATTTATATCTTAACATACCTTTATTTCTGACACTTCAAAAATGTCTTGGTTCATTGAAAACTTCAAACATACAATCAAAACTTTTTTGGATTAATTAAACTCTTATTATTAGGGAGCAAAGATAAAATAGAGAAGTCACAAGTCAGGCCTGCTTCCAAGTTTAGTTGCTAAGTCACTCTATGACATTGTACAACTTATATAACTTATACAACTCTCTGGGCCTTTAAAAAAATAAACACAAGTAAAAATGACACTAAAAATAGCTACAAACTGCTTGGGCTTATTTAAAGTTTCTTGAATAGTTCTAAATGGCCTTTAGAAACATTAAAAATGCTCTATAGTAATAACACCTCTTTTGCTAGGAAGATAAGCACAAGTTATTTTTTACCTTATAGAGATTGTCATTTAAAAATTCCAACTGAAATATACTGGGCGTCACTTAGGTGCTAAACAATGTACTAGGTACTTTATAAATATTGTCTTGAACCTTGACCAAAACTTGGTAAGTGTATAATTTTCTTCAAATTTTATAAAAGAAATAACAAAACTTCAAAGAACTGATATGTCCAAGGTTGCACAGTCAGTAAATGTTACAAATGTTATCAGATTCCATTGGCTGACACCAAAACACTAGACATTAATCATCTTCTGCACACTGAACATGTACCTGGAACAACAGCTTCCTTTTTGAGATCACTTTAGGGCTTCTAGATAGTTTTGTGTACAACATGTAAGCCAGAGGAGATTTTTCTACTAGACCTGAAGTCCTATCTGATAAAATATATTAGTATTATCTGGAACCAGTGGTCTCAAAACCTTCTTCTATATTGTTAGCTACCTACTACACTGTACAAATACATACGCAGAGGTGTGTGTGTGTGTGTGTGTGTGTGTTGTTAATAGGTAAAGACTGAAAAAATTAAAGGTTTAATTTTTTCTCTATTTACACTTTTTTAATTTATTGACAACAGCTACCTCTACTTTCTTTCCCCTTCCTAAATATCAGGTTTTATAGGAAAGGCCAGAGATTTGATGGCAGAGCAAAAACCAGCTGTCCTTGTATATTCGAGAATCAGATAGACGAAATTAGAAGATTGGAGTTATTCAGAAGAGATTGCAGTTTTGCTTAGTGTGGTTGAGAAGAACTGAGAATAAGTAGATGGATATCTGTAAAGATATATCAGAGAGCAGGAAGTTTTGCTTATGAATTTAATATATGGGGAGGGAACAAATAGGAAAGAAGAGTGCCTTGGCTAACGTCTAAGTTTTAAGGTTTACAACTGAGACAGATAACTTTAGAGAGTGATATCAATTCCTTCTCATAGCATGTAGTGAAGATTATGTTAATGAAATGAAAATCTATGCAAATTTGATGCAAATACAGAATTCTATAAATTCTTGTTTTGCGGGGGGACGTGTTATAACAAAATCACCAGATGGGTAATTTGTAAACAGTAGAGGTTTATTTCTTACAGTTCTGGAAGCTAGGAAGTCTAAGGTCCTGAACCAGCAGGTTCACTCCTCTATAGGAGCTTGCTCTCAGCTACCTAAAGGGCACCTTGATGGTGCATTCTCCAGAGGAGAGGAAATGAGTCCTCAAATGGCAGTGGAGTAGGAGAGCAAGCTAGCCAAATGTGCACTGAAGCCCTTTTTATAAAAACCTTAATCCCATTCAGGAGAGAGGAGGAGGTCTTGTGGCCTATGTGCTTCTTGATACTCACATTGAGAACATCAGAATTTTGAAGGAAACGTATTCAAGCCATCAGTGCTAGATCATTCCTCCCAGGGAGCATCCATTGTCAAGAAACAACATACACTTCCTACTCATTTCCATATAAGTCATATACTCATGTCTCTAATTGAAAAGAGCCTGTTTGTTAGTTATCAGGATACGTTGGTAGGTAAGAACTTAGAGATACACAATTTCCTTATGGACTTGGGAATATTCTCTTCATCTTCCTCTGACCTCCTCCCCTCAGCTTTTCCCGCCATGGGCTCCATTCCCAGGTGCAGGAGAGCCCACCTGAGCTGCACCTGCTGTGTCTTCTCAGGTCAGAGTGTAGTCAAAGTGCTCATGAGCAGTGAAGTGGCCAAGAGGCAAGAGAAAGAAGGAAAGGAGTTGGTTTGTGTTTTGAGCATATAAAAAGTTTGAAAATTTAATTTTAAAAACAAAAAAGTTTGCAGTTGTAGTGCACCATATAATAGATTTTCATTGGATTTATCATCTTTACTTTCTAGCCTGCCTCTTGTAGTATCAATTTTTACCAACAGTACTTTTCTGGTGGTACTCATAAGGTAAAGGTCTTCATGACTGATGTCCTGAAACTGTAGACACGTGGAATAAGAAATCTTTTTAGGAACATAAGGCTTGCTTGAGAAATATATAGTAAAGTTCTTTATTTCCAGTTACAATCCAGAACAATGGAAGGAGCGATTCCTAGATCCCATAGGAAACAACAAAGTGGTACTATTAAGTTTAATAGGTAGACTAAAAAATGTCAGCTAAAGGAATAAATTAAATTATTATCTCTGAAAAGTTAACCACGGTGTAATTTTTTAGCTTCTAAAAGACTTCTTGAGTATAAAGAATAACAGAATGTTATAAGTCAGGAATTTTGTTAATATGAATTTCCATGATTAAAAATGTAGCCATAGTATTTGGAATAAGTGAAAGATACTAAAGGAAAATTCAAAACAAATTTGAATTTAAGATTTCCAAAATTATTCTCCAAATCATACTCCTTTTCTCCTTTCACTGTTTCATTGCACTATGTCTTTATCACTAGCTTTAATCTTATCTTTATTATTTTGGCCATTTCTTTTAAGTAAAAAAAAAGTAAGTTAAATTCACAATTATATCTGAATTATTTCACATTTGGACAAATTTTTACATCTGATGCACAACACTGAGGCACTACTCTGTAAGTTAACATTTTTACTTTTCCAGGAGAGTTCAAGAACAAATCAATTGAATTATTTGGTTTAGAAAGAAATACTATTTTACTTTACAGAACTTGAGTTAATTAATAAAGGCCCTTTCCAGGTACAACCTGTGCAGGAGGCTTCAGGGTAAAGGCACTGCAATACACTAAATGCTGCCCATGAGAGACAAATTCTAATAAGCGTCATTAGTTGGCCAAAACCACAGGGTGGGGGTGTGAGTCTACAGATAAGCCTCTTCTTGCCTGCACACCCACAAAGAAGCACTCAATGGGCTGGAACACTAGATCCAAAAACCACAAACCAAGGGAGTCTGTCAAAAGCCCCTTTACAGAGTTTAAATTAAAGGAGGGGCTGCACTGCCTTTTCACACATTTCCTTGGGTTACAAGCTGATGCAAAACTGACATTTATGTTCCTCTAAAGAGGTCTTATTATCAAGTGAGCTTGGTATCGGTCAACAGACAGAAAAGCAAAATTCACCTTCTGAATTACCTAACAGCTCCCTTTCAACACTTAATCTTTTGCATTTTCTTTAGCCCCAAAGAAATAGGCAAAAGCAGATCATTCAAGTAGCTGCCTTCAATATCAATGCACCCATTTCTTGGGAAATGGAAGTTAAAGATGTAAAACAATTAAAAAGCCAACAAGTCATTTTCTTTAACAATAATGACTAAGAGCTACTGTGGAACTAGCTTCTACTATGCCAAGATTTCAATTTTTCAACCTGATTTGCAGTTTTTAAAATGTATCAGAACATATTCAAGGAATCTTTCTACAAGTCACATAGGGGAAAATGTAAAGATCCTAAAGAGATTGTTAAGTGCTGTATTTTACATTAAATTACAATACAGAACTTGACAATTATATATGACATTTACTTTTTGGTGCTGGCAAACAGTTTTAACTCATTCTGAAAATCCAACAGAACTAGGTCAGGAAGATAACTTCAATCTATATTATTAATGTAGTTTTGAATATGATACCCCAAGGCCGCTGTCAGAGGAAATTTCCAAGACTCTTCCATGTCATACTGTGCCTTGACCATGGACAGTAGAGAAAGCTTCCAATGCTAAATTAACCCAATATCAATGGCTTCAAAAATGAGCATATGTTTGACAGATGAAACATTGTATTTTTTATACCCAAGCACATATATGCACACACATAAAGACATACACATAAGGATACGTGGACACACGTGAGCATACAAACACATGTAATTTGTCTTGGTAACAAACCTACATCTTCATGGGTACAGTCCATCCTCATGGGTAAGTGGCATTAGTTATTTTTGAAAGTGTACATAGAAACTAAATAGTTAAATATCCTCTGACAAACATTTGTCTTATTTTTCCACCTGACTGAATAATTTGGAGTTCCTTGTTTCACTGTAGTTGTCTATGGAGTTCCCTGTTGATGAACCATACAGCCCTGTAATCCCTTGGAGATAGAAGGAAAATACTCATGTGTACCTTATTTTGGGGTGGGAGACAATTGAAATGTACAAGTGATATCTAGTTGTTTGAAGTTTTGAGATTGTCAGCATATCAGAATTTTAAAATAATTTTATCATTTGAAATCCTTGTGCATATGACATTTAAGTTGGGAAATATTCAAGCATTCATATGACAAGTTTTCTGGTTAATGTTGTACTTGACATTTTGGTACTACTATGGAGAAGATTTTCCTAAAGTATGGTATGTCTTCAATTCTTATAGCAAAAGTTCACTCATCTGAGAAAAGTCAAGGAAAATATACATGATTCCTACATATAAATCATTAAAGTGTCTTAAGATATAGTCCCTAAAGAAACTCAAATACGCAATCAGAAAATCCTGGGGTAAAAAGTAAGTGGTAAGAAATTCTGCACCATAAGCTCCGGCAATAACTTTCCCAGGTTAAGCATAAACACAATTTTCAAAATACATGACAAAGTTTTTACATGTGTAATGTTAGTTTGGGGAGATATTTTCCTCCATTGAGTGACTAAATATATAGAAAAAATTAGTTCTTCAATCATAGAGTTAAAACACAATCTGGTTTGACTCATGCTCTTATATATATTTTCACTGATTCTATGAAATTTGGAAACAAAATAAGAATATTGGATTTAAGGGTAAATTCTGTTTTAAGGGAAGGAAAAAAATGGAAAGTTGTTAACATTTTATACCTCCTTTGTGTATCCTATAGGCGTTTTCTTACAACAAAACATTAAAATTCTTTCTCCATAAGTGCTATTCTTGGCTTAATGTTTTATTGTATGTCATTTTTCTTTGTAACTGCAGCCTACATCTATGCAATATAACAGGTAACTTTTGGAAGAGATTGACAGTCAAAGGTGTTTTTAATTGGAAGAAGAAAGGTGGTTTCAATTTAATGAACAAGCTCAACTTCTACACTCTTTCCCCTCCTCAAAATTGACATTCAAAATTGAGTTTGGTTTTCACCACATACTTGTCTTCTACTCTTTCCATCACACCTGCCATGGAGTAGATAAAGGTGTGAAAAATGTGAGTCCACGCAAGCCATGAAGTTTTAGAAAGTGGTTATGGTAATAGGCGTCAAACAGAGTTGTGATTGTAAGAAAGAAAAATATGACTGCTTCAATTTTAATGTTTGAACTTGGGACATATATTTGGGTTTTGTCATATATTTCTGTTTTCCTGTGATTTTTTTGTTGTTGCTAGTATTTGGTTTTGGGGGAACTTAAAAATATGTATATATATATATATATATATATATATATATATATATATATATACACACACACACACACACACATATATGCATGCTGGGAGAAAAACCAGACTAGATAGTATCTAGGTAATTTAATTTGATCACTTACTTAATATGAAAACTAGTCATTAATACAATACAAAAACTACCAGAAACTATGGCAGTCCTAAAAAAGTATGAAATTTAAGACAATTATTAAAATGATCCACACAGTAATTTAAGTAAATGGATCAAAATGTTTAAAATGCCACCCAATTTTAAATTTTTTTTTTCATTTTATTTTCTTTGGAAAGGAGTTGATAGTGAACAATGACCTAGCTTTACAATTATTTTCTTATAATACACTAAAAACTTTGGATTAAAATTATATATTCTTAGACTGAAATTAAATTCTGATTCTAAGATTATGTATTTTGCCAGATGAGTATATAAAAAGTAAATAGATGTTACAATATGTGGAGATCTGGCTCACCTAGTGGATTGCAAATTTTCTTTTGAGCTACATATATTCACATATTTGCATCTGTAACTGGTTCTGGAATTCTGACTGCTATTGATCCAGGGAGAGGCCACAGCAGTGTTGTTACATGGCATAAAACTCTTTCACATTTAGTTAACCATTTAGAATTGGTCTGTTGAACTGAATGTCCATGGGAAGACGAAATTTTCACATTCTATTCTATATTTCAAACCTGGTATTCAATGTTAAAAGCAAGGGGAAATGATTGGTGAGCACAGCTGGTGTAGGAGTGTGAACAAGTGAGTGAGGTTTTGGCACGTCTTACAACAAGGGGACCGGTGTGCCTAACCAGAATCTCTGAAAAAGAGCATAGCCATGAGCAGAATGAGCTATTGGACTATGTGAAATGTGCTCCCGTGTCATGAGGCATTTGCAGTTGTATAAAGTGACATGCAGTCAGTCCCATGTCATGTTTCTCTGAGGCAAGAAATCATGTGGGGAAAATATACCACCTGCTCTCATTCAGGTAAGGAAAAAGCATCGTGCACATTATATATGCTTGTGTTAGTGGATACACACTTTCAACTAACACATTTCTCAATTTACACATGGCTTAAGATGATTCCTACCAAGAAACTTCAGACAACTTGTCTTGTTGCGAATCATGGCTTTGTCACTTCCATACATGTGTGCCTTGAACACTTGCAGAGTCCATATCTCTGGGCCTTTTTAGCCTCGTCTCTAAAATTAGATAATGGCATATTCCTCATGGATCATGGATGGCGGTGGCCATTAGAGGGCTAGCATATGTACACCTGTAGGAAGGGTACGGGTTATGTGTACATGCTATGGTCAATTTTCAACACTTCTGTTACCTCATTAATTTACAAATGAAAGTAGAATTACCAAAAAAGAAATGATAGAGCCAAAACTACATTTACTCTTTACTCTAAAAATTAGATTTTTGTTCTGTTTTGTGGTAATAGGAATCCACCCCAGGGATGCTCTACTACTGAGCTATATCTCCAGGCCTTTTGTAAAATTTTGAGACAGAGTTTCACCAAATTGTTCAGGCTGACCTCACTTGCAATCCTCCATGTCAGCCTCCCAAGTAGCTGGGATTACAGACTCGTGCCACTGTGTCCAGTGGAAAAAGGTTTTCATCAGGCCTTGTATTAATCTGGCTCCAGCAGGGAAAGAAAACCTTGAACTAATGGGATATATCCATATCTATAAAGTCTATAGAGATTTTTATTTTAAGGAACTGGCTCACTCCATTTTGCAGAGGGTAAATCTGTAATGTGCAGGCCTATATTAAAGTCCTATCATTGCAGTCTCAAATCTGAAGGCAGTCAGGAGGCATAATTAATTCCTTCTTCAGAGGGACTGAAGTCTTCTGCCTTGAAGCCTTCAACTGCTCAGATGAAGCTTCCATACACTGGAAAGAAACATGCTTTACAGAAAGCACTGTAGGCTTAAATGATAATCACATCTTAAAGAAAACCTCTACAGCACACATTTGGACATCACAGCTTAGGAAAGCTGGCATATAATGTCACCAACTAGCTCAGGGTTCTTTTGCTCTCTTCTGATGGAAATCACAAATTGGCTCTGGGTTTTGAGTCCCAGTGTCTCAGCCCTCAGTGTTGCTGCTCTGCACTCTCAGTGCGGCAGCCTTGACTCTTAGAGCTGGAGTTTGGGGAAAATTTTAGCCACCCTTATCAGCTTCTCAGCAGCTGAGGTTGGTAATCCCCTTTTGTAATTTTCTGGTCTGCTTGCTTTTAGCAGCATCTACTGCTTCTTTGGGATTCTCTGGATGTCCCTGCCAGCCTGCCAAATGCCACTACCCTTCTGTCAACACAGGTTGATGCCAGTCACCTCTGGATGATGCTGCCAGGCTCTGATGGTCTCTGCTCCCATTTGCTTCTGATCTTCATTGGTCACTCCTGGTCTCTGATGCCAGTCTCTGGAACTCTTCAGGGTTAGCAGCCTTCTGGTGTTACCAACTCTTTTTAATGTGTCCTGCCCTGTCCACATTACACAATATTGAATCATGAGTGGGGCTATCTGAGCAAGGCTTTATGTGGACCTGTGCTGTAGCACAGAGAGTCAGTACAATCCGTGGAGCCTTCCTTGATCAATCTGAGGAGTGTGACTGAGTACTGTTGGTATGGATGAGCACCGGGCTGCACATATGCAGTTTTCTACATTTTGTGGACCTGTTTTAAAATGTTCATGATTAAAACAGTGGGAGGCAAAGGCAGAGTGGAGTCATCTGGGGTAGGTCTGAGATTCAGGAGTGCAGTGGCCACCTATCTCCTGCAACAACAACAGGACACCCACGGCAGCTACAGCAATCATGGCTCCAGTGCAGCAGAACTTTGGGAGAAGTGGCTGCTTAATTTACAGTTTGTCCATCTCTACGGAAATGACGGGGCTGAAATTGTGACTGTCTCTACTTTTCAGGAGCCTTTAGGAGGCCCAGCCATGTTGATCATGAACTCTTGGTATTTAGAGAATTGGGGGCCATTCCCTCCCTGAACTTTTCCTTGTCCAGCAGTTTCCTGCCAGTTCTTAGAGCTGTGGCAGTGGTGCCTGCAGCCCTGGCCACAGGGAAGTGGTGTTGCAACCATCACCTGAGCTGTGGCTCCTGCAAGCATGATTTATAGGGCAGTCGCTGAAGTAACACCAAGGGCAGTGGGAAGCCCCTGTGGTTGTCATACCAGGCCACCCTGAGGTATGGAGCAGGGACAGGGGAGTGACAGCTGCCGGTTGGGTCATGTCCCAAGGGAAGGGTCAGATAGCACTTCTTTTCCATTTCAATAAAATCAGTCATCAAAGGCACCCAGCAAGTCAATAACTACATACAGCAAATCAGAACTAATCTGAAAAGATTAGTCATGTATTCGTTGGTCTTCTTTTATTTTTATAAGTGAAACAATCAGTCGAGTTGATGTTTTATGATGCTATGAGTTGATGTTTTATTCTAGGTTCCAAAGACACAATAATGAACATAGATTTGTCCCTGGATAATGGAGGTTATATTCTGGTGTTAGTGAAAAAAGAGCAAATAAATAAATAAAACATGCATGCTGTGGAGAATAAGGAAAAGAGCAATGCTATTCTTTGAATGACATGGTAATGCATTATCAGTAGAGGCTTTAAGAGAAGAGACATAAAAGAAATCAGGGAACTTTTCATGCAGATAGCATTGGGAAGAACATTACAAGAAAATGGAAAAATACGAAATGAATGTTCTTAATATATAAGAAGGCAAGACTGGTTAAAGTTGAGCATGAGGTATTGCTAGTGGACTCAGATAAAAGACAGTGAAATAAGATCATGTGCAAACTTGTAGACTGTTGAGTAGTGGCAGTGGTGGTGGCAATGAAGGTTAGAGCATTTTGAACAGAGGAAAGACATTGCTGTAGTTTGCATCTCAAATATCCCTCAAATGGGGGGTTATTGAAGGTTGTTCCAAGCTTGGGGATTTGGGAAGATAGTAGAAAATTTAAAGGAAGACCTTTAGGACTTTTGAGCATTGCTCTGAAAAGAATTGTGGGATCTTGCCCTCTTTTTACTTCCTGATTTGGCATGAAGTGAACTGTTTTGTTCTGCCACATGCTCCTGGCATGATGTCCTCCCCATCCCACCACTAAAGGCCTAAAGCTACTTGGTGGGTTCACCTGATCATAGATTGGAACCTCTGAAACTGTGACCCAAAATAAATCCTTTCTCTTTGTAAGTTGATGCTCTCAGGTACTTGTTAGGGTGATTAAAGGATTTCAGACATAGACATAAGCTTACTAAACTTATAAAAGTGAATGACTCTAGGGCTGGGGATTTAGTTCAGTGGTTCTGCTGCCTGCCTCGCAAGCGCAAGATCCGGAGTTCAATACCTGGTACCAAAAAAAGAAAAAAAGTGAATGACTAAGTATTGTGTGAAAAGCAGACTCAGGAACAGCAAGGAGACTACTAGTCATCTATTATGTTAAATCATGTGAAAGGTGACAGTGATTTGTACCAACGGGTGAGCAGTGATGGAGGATATTGCTGAGCTATCAGAAATAGGATTTATTGGAGGTAGAATAGAGAAGATTAATTGATGGAGAGTATACGGTGTAGGAATTACACTTGAAGTCAACTACGGTATCATAACTCTTAGATTGAACAAAAGATTAGATTTGCCATTTACAGGTATGATGAAAAATGTGAGAAGAGCCATAAGGATGAGGAATATGGCATTTTGTTTGGACTTGTTAAATATGAGATGCTTGATGAACACAGATGTGAGTGTGTCAAGTGAGTGTTTATGTAGAATAATCTAGAATCCAATGGGAAAGACCAGGCTTGAGACATAAATGTGTAATAAATTAGCATCCAGATGGGAAGTCATGATTGTGAATGATATCAGCTAGGGTAAAAGTGTATATTCAAGGTGTGACTGAGTGCCGATACATCCTGTTATTTAGAAGTCTGTGGGAAGAGGACAGAAGAGCAAGTAGACAAAGAATGAGAAAATGATTTTAGAAGGAAGTGAGACAACAGTAGCCCCAGTAGTCAGGCGAAGAAATGGTGTCAAGGTAGAGGGGATGGCCAAGCCCATCCTAGACTGTGGGTGGTAAGTACAACAGACTCAGAATTAGCTGATGGAGTCAGAAACATGGTCAATGTTGACCTTGCCAAGAGAAGTGGTACTAATGAGATCATATAAAAACTGTTTGGAGGAACTTTGTTATAATTGACAACAGAGACATTAGGCAATAAAGAAGGCAAAGGATTTTCTATTTGTTTGTTTTGGATTTCAGATAGACCTTTCGAATGGTTGTATGATAATGAAATAATTCAGCAGAACTGGAGGAAAACATCAGTCTAGAAGGAGTGTGAGCAAATGCTGGAGGTCTGAGTTGACTGGGAGAGAGGACGGTGGTCCTGAAGGAGTTGCCCCTATATAGGGGCCTCATGTCCCCTTCTTATTGTCAGGAGGAAGCAGAGAATCTGCACACACCAAGAGGTCTTATTTGAAGCAGCGGCAGATGCCACCGCCAAGTGAGAGCAGATGCTCTTGTTAAAAATATGACTCACATTCTAGCCAATATTAATATGTTATAAAAAAGGTAGCTGTGTGTCTGTGTGTTGTTAATGCTTGTGTCATTTTAAGGATACAATTTTTTAAAAATTGTTACTGATCGCATATTAATATTTCAAGTGTGCTTTATAATGCCCTTATAGTTAAGTATACAGATGTCTATATTTTACATAAATAAAATGTATTGGGAAATAATCTCAAAATATATTTTGACATTATTAATAGGGATTCCTTTTTTTTTTTTTCTTTTGGTACCGGGAATCGAACTGGGGTCCTTGCACTTGTGAGCCAGGCAACAGAACCACTGGGCTAAATCCCCAGCCCAAAGATTGTTTGGTTTTTTTTGGGGGGGGGTACCAGGGATTGAACTTGGGACCTTGCACTTGCGAGGCAGGCAATGGAACCACTGAGCTAAATACCCGACCCTTTAATAGGGATTCTTTATCACAGGAATTTGACAACTGTAGAGTATAAAGTGTGACAGGAGGATGTTTTAGTGAGAGAATTTAGGTTGTTAAAAGAAATAAAAGAATTAAAGATAGTGATCTAACTTCTGATAATTAAGGAAACCAATTTTAAAATCTTTAAGACCTAATCAGGAAATTTCATATAATCTTTTTCAGGTTTGGGAGATATCAGGGTTGAAGAAATGTCATGATAAAATCCCATGAGTATTTTGAAAAGCTTTCTCCTCCAAGGTCAGGTTAAGAACAGAGGAGGGACTACAGAGGAGAGAAGAAAGCAAGAGAGTAAAAAAAGGTGTCAGCCAAGCAGCCTGAGGCTCCTCAGCTGTGTTCTGGTTCCTGTCCATGGCATGGTGAGGTCCCAGGAGTGGCTTGGAGCCCCACCTTCATCCGGTGATCTGCTTAGCACCCCAATTCCACCCCCCCCACTGCCTTATGGCTCTTCTGCTAGCTGGTCCCTCACTACAGAGGCACAGGGGATTGTACTTCACATAGTTGAATGTGATAGATTAATAACTACCACAAATTGTCATTTTCTAGGCTGTGCTTGATGCTACGGTATTGCTGATTGCAACAACTAGCCTAACATGTTGTGATTGAGCTAATGAGTTTTCCTTCCTGGTACAAGGAAAATAAAATAGCCTCAGAGTCGTTAGAGCCTCAAAACCTAAACATAAGCCATACCTGGAAGACACCTCTGAAAAGCAATCATTCCAAAAGGATTTTAAACACAAGCAACAAAGATACCTGCATTAAGCAATTTTGAAATATCAACCCAGGAATTAAACCAAGACAGTACCAAAAACAAAAATGAGAAGACATTTAAGCAAGGCACAAACGCAGGCTTCCATGTCACCAAAAGGAAATTCTGGGGGAAATGAGGTGGAAAAGTCAGATAATCAACCATCTGGACACCCTGAACTTATAGCACAGGAAGTAACAAAGCAGATACATGAGGCTCTAGAAAAATTCAAAGCAGAAATAACCTCCCAGATAAATACAGAGATGGTGAGTAGAGTGAAAGACATGATTAGAGGCTCTAGAGCAGAAACAGACAAGAAAATAGATGAGATAAGAAACATGCTGGAAGCCATGAATGCCCAGCATAAGAAAGAAATGGAAACCATGAAACAGATTCAAACAGATATTCAGAAGATTAAAAACTCCATTGAAAGCATGCAGTGCAGGCTAAGAGAATCTGAAGACAGAATATCAGATATAGAAGACAGGATCACAGTTAAGGACCATGAAAACAGATTTCTTATAGATAGTAAGGGACCATGAGAAATCAATCCAACAGCTTCTAGGTGATGCAAAGAAGAATAACGTAAGACTGATAGGAGTCCATGAAAAAACAGGAGAAAGTACAATTGACATTAAAAAACTGTTCACAGAAGTAATAGTAGAAAACTTCCCAGACAGAGGTGGAGAATTGGACACACAGGTAAGTGAGGCATATAGAACTCCACCCAGCCATGATCAAAAAAAATCTACACCTAGGCATATAATAGTCAAGATCCCAGAAACCCAACAGAAGAACAAAATTCTACAGGAAGTTAGAGAAAAAAAACAAATCACCTACAAAGGAAAGCCCATAAGAATCATGGCAGATTTCTCAACAAAAAACCCTCAAATAAAGGAGAATCTGCAGTTAAGTATTTCAAGCCCTAAAAGAAAATAACTTCCAACCTAGACTGTTGTATCCTGCAAAATTATCTTTCAAAATCAATGGGGAAATTAGATGCCTTCATGACAAAGAACACCTAAGAAATTTCATGAACACCAAACTAGCACTCCAAACAATTTTATGCAATATCCTAGAAAAAGATAATGAATGTCACAACTCCATGAGGGCCAACAGAGAGAAAACACCACGCAAGGTAAGACACTAAAGGAAAAGGGGGAAAAATAAGAAAAGAGCCAACAACAATAAAACAACATGGCAAGAATGAGTCAATATCTCTCAATTATAACTATCAATGTTAATGGTCTCAATTCACCAATCAAAAGAAACAGACTGACAGAATGGATTATGAAGCAAAACCCAGCAATATGATGTATTCAAGAAACATACCTAACTCAAAAGGAAATTCATAGACTGAAAGTAAAAGGATGGGAAACAGTTCTCCACATGACAGAAACCCAGAAAAAAGCAGGGGTAGCAATCTTATTTGCAGACAAAGTCGATTTCAAACCAAAACTAATTAAGAGAGACAAAGATGGTCACTACATCCTTGTGAAGGCAACAATCCAAGAGGAAGAGATGACAATCCTAAATATTTATGCACCAAATACAAATGCCCCCAACTATACAAAACAAATATTAATGGACATGAAAAACCAAATAAGCACTAACACAATCGTAGCGGGGGACCTCAAAACCCCTCTACCAACAATAGACAGATCACCTAGGAAAAAAGTTAACAATGAAATTCTAGAACTGAACCAAGCTATTGAACAAATGGACTTAAGAGATGTTTATAGAGTGTTCCACCCCACAAAATCAGAATACACATTCTTTTCAGCTGCACATGGGTCATTTTCCAAAATAGATCACATGCTAGCTCATAGGGCAAATCTAAGTAAATGTAAAAGAATTGAAGTTATCCCCTGTATATTATCAGACCATAGTGCAATAAAATTGGAGACCAATAAAATTAGAGACCAATAACATAAGAGACTGCAGAACACCAACAAACACATGGAAATTGAATAACACCCTCCTGAACAACCAATGGGTCACAAAGGAAATTAAAGAAGAAATTGACAGTTTCTACAAGTAAATGATAATGTCAGAACAACACACAGGAATCTGTGGGACACAATGAAAGCATTTCTAGGTGGGAAATTCATAGCAGTGAATGCCCATATTAGGACAACAGAGAGAACTCAATTAAATAACATAATGCAGAACCTCAAGCTCCTAGAAAAAGAAGAGCATAACAAACCAAAAGCTCGTGCAAGAAAGGAAATTATAAAGATCTGAGCAGAAATCAATGCAATGGAAACTAAGAGAATGATGCAAAAATTCAATGAATAGAAGAGCTGGTTTTTTGAAAGAATAAATAAAATCAATAAACTTTTAGCCAACCTTATCAAAAAAGGAAAGAAAAGGCTCAAATCCATGCAATTAAGAATGAAAAAGGTGAAGCCACAACAGATCCATCAGAAATTCAGAGGATCATCAATACCTACTTTGAGAACCTGTACTCTAATAAAATGGAAAACACAGAAAAAATGGACAGATTCCTAGATACATACAAACTGCCAAAGTTAAATGAAGAAGATATAGAAATTCTAAACACCCCAATAACAATGAGAGAAATTGAAAATGTAATAAAAAATTTACCAAAAAAGAAAAGCCCAGGTCCTGATGGCTTCACTGCTGAATTCTACAAGATGTTTAAAGAAATATCACCATTACTCTTTAAATTTATCAAGGAAATTGAAAGGGAAGCAAGGCTTCCAAATTCTTTCCTGGAAGCAAGTGTTACATTGACTCCAAAACCAGGGAAAGACCCAACCCAAAAAGAGAACTACAGACCAATCTCCCTAATGAACATAGATGCAAAAATCCTCAACAAGATACTGGCAAACAGAATACAGAGGGTCATCAAGAAGATCATATACCCTGACCAAGTCAGATTTATCCCAGGGATGCAAGGATGGTTCAACATCCGTAAATCAATAAATGTAATGCACTATATTAACAAAGTCAAGGACAGAAACCATATGATCATCTCAATAGATGCAGAAAAGGCATTTGACAAAATCCAGCACCCATTTATGATAAAAATGCTACAGAAAATTGAAATAGAAGGTCTTTATCTCAACCTGATTAAGGCTATCTATGAAAAATCAACAGCCAACATCATACTAAATGGTCAAAAACTGAAAACTTTCATGCTAAAATCAGGAACAAGGCAAGGATGCCCACTATCCCCACTCCTGTTCAACATAGTTCTGGAAACATTAACCACATCAATTAGAAAAGAGAAAACAATAAAAGGAATAAAAATAGGAAAGGAAGAAGTTAAACTGTCATAATTTGCTGATGATATGATACTTTACATAGAGGACCCAAAAAACTCAGCCAAAAGACTTCTAGACCTAATTGACAGATTCAGTAGAGTAGCTGGATACAAGGTCAACACTCAAAAGACAATAGCCTTCTTATACACAAATAGCAGACCCATTGAGAGAGAAATTCGGGAAATAATTCCTTTTCCAATAGCATCTAAAAAATGAAATATCTAGGAATCAACCTAACAAAGAAAGCAAAAGACCTCTACACTGAAAACGGCAGCACTCTGAAGAAGGAGACTGAAGAGGATATAAGAAAATGAAAAGATATCCCTTGTTCCTGGTTAGGAAGAATCAATATAGTGAAAATGGCCATACTTCCAAAACTGCTATATAGATTTAATGCAATACCACTTGAAATTACAACAATATACTTCACAGAACTAGAGAAAACAATCCAAAAATTCATTTGGAAGCAGAAGAAACCTAGAATAGCAAAAGCAATTCTGGGCAACAGAGACATGGCTGAGGGTATCACAATCCCCAACTTGAAAGTATACTACAAAGCTACTGTGATAAAAACAGCATGGTACTGGCAAAGAAACAGACCCAAAGATCAGCGGAACAGATTAGAAGATGCAGAAACCACTCCAGACATACTCAGCCACCTCATCTTTGACAAAGGAGCCAATTGCCCTCATTGGAGAAAAGATAGCCTGTTCAATAAATGGTGTTGGAAAAACTGGATTTCAACCTGCCAAAGATTAAAACTAGACCCATACCTATCACCATGGACTAAACTAAGATCGAAGTGGATTAAAGAGCTAAATATCAAGACAGAAACAGTAAACTTGCTGGAAGATAAGTTAGGTAGAACTATCAATGACATTGACATAGGAAAAGACTTTATGAACAAAACTTCAGTAGCACAGGAGCTAGCACAAAGAATCAACACCTGGGACTTCATCTTATTAAAAAGCTTCTGCACTGCAAAAGAAACTACCAACAGAGCTAAGAGACAACCTATAATATGGGAAGAAATTTTTAGTAGCTGTACCTCAGACAAAGGTCTACTATCTAGAATATATAAAGAATTGAAAAAAATCAGACCCCCCCAAATTCAAAGACCCAATTCAAAAATGGGCATCTGAAATGAACAGAAATTTCTCAGACAAAGAAGTAAAAACAGCAAATAAATATATGCAAAAATGTTCAACATCACTGGTCATTTGAGTGATGCAGATGAAAACAACACTGAGATTCCACCTCACCTCACACAGAATGGCTGCTATCATGAAATCAACCAATAACAAATGCTGGCAGGGGTGTGGAGAGAAAGGAATCCTTCTCCATTGCTGGTGGGAGTGCAGACTGGTGCAACCACTTTGGAAATCAGTATGGAGATACCTCAAAGAACTAGGACTAGAGGTCCCATTTGACCCAGCTATTCCCCTACTGGGTATCTTCCCCAAAGAATTAAAAGAATCATACCCCAGCAATATATGTGTACCTATGTTTATAGCGGCACAATTTGTAATAGCTAAGGATTGGAAACAGCCCAAGTGCCCATCAACTGGAAACTGGATAAAGAAGATGTGGTTTGTCTTATAAAATGGAGTACTACTCAGCCATAAAGAATGAGAAACTAGAGTCATTTATAGCTAAATGGATGCATATTGAGGCCATACTCTTAAGTGAAATAAATAGGACACACGTGTAAATACCGAATAGTATCTCTAGTGTGAGAAACTGAAAGTGTAAATAATGATGAAAATTATTAAAACGAATAATTGATAATTTGAAATAGGAAAAGATCCAAAGGTGGAGGGGTGGTGGGAGGGGAAGAGGAAAGGGAAGAAGGGAAAGGAAAAATTATGAGAAAGAAAAAAAAATGGAAATGAAATCTATGTAAATAGGGAAGGGTGGTGGGGGTGAAGGGCGCATAGGTAATGGGGAAAAAAATAAGAACTAAGATACTTCATGTTCAGGTACAAACACCCAATGATAAATGTAAATGTGTTGTATACCTAAAATGTACCAATTAATATATAAATTTTAAAAAGAGAGTAAAAAAAATGGTGATGAGGATATGAATATGGGAAATAACACTAACATTTGAGAAGGGAAGGACAGATTAAAAACCGTAGACGATTGTAGTGGTATTTATTAAATTAAGCAATAAGAGACTAATTTGCAGAAATCTGTAGAAGAAGTAGGGCAGAGGGAAATGATTCATTTATTTTTTGATATATTCCATTCAAAATCCCTGTGGCCACTTCTAGTTGTTCTACCAGCAGGCACAACACATCTGGAACCCAGAAGAGAATTCCAGCATAGAAATGTTGGAGTCATGAGTCTCACCTGAGAAATTGCATTCAGACCCTGTGCTGAAGTTGGCAAAGGATCTTCTTATCCACTTTATTCAACATATCCATTAGTAGTAATTTGTGCTTTATTTTTTAAATAACTTACAAAAATGGTGTCTATATATAATGACTTTGATAAAATATGTTAACAATCAATATTATACTGAACCAATTGATATATATTTCAGAGCTTGGCGAAATCTCACTCACCACACACCAGTTATTATGTAGCATTCGGACTAGGAATATTTCTCACATATGGACATTTGTAATCAATTTGATGATAGAAAATACTAACTTTGAATCCCAATTAAGTAAAATCATATCCCCCCCAAAACAAATTCTACTCTTATTATTAGGCCCACATTACCAAATAAACCAATGCACAGAGCTTTTATGATTCTATTTTGTATTTGACCGTATAAAGTCTGTGGAAATTTGCTTTTTCTCTTATTATGTAGCCAATTACACATTGTTCTCAACTTACATCTTGACCAGCAAAGCCAAAAAATTATTCTGACCTACTTAATTAATCTCCATAACCAATGCTTCTCCATTTTATAAGTATCGTACTATTTATCTGTTCATTATTTAACAAATAAAAATTCCATTTTTTTCTATTTTTAACTTTAATATATCTCTTATTTGAACAAAATATTATTGACACATATGCCTTCTAGTTTTCAAAATGGGTTCCTATTTTTCTGTTTTTATGTAATGCATCTTTAGTTGAAAATTAATCTAAAAATTAACATTTAGGTACTTATAACATATGATTAATATTCATCAGTGTGCCAGATATTATTGAAAATAATTTGTATTTTACAAACATGTCTTGTTCTACAATTAGATCAGTCAATTATAATGTTGAACTGTATCATCTACTTTTCAACTCTTCTATGTTTCACTTTTCAAAGAACAGCATATATTTTTGTAAGTAATGTATTTTCTCAAATTCCAGTACATATGTAAATTATCATATTATGCACTTTATGTTCACCATGATTCTTAGTTTGCTTGTCTTTCCTTTTCTTACTCTCTTTAATATTGTTGGAGTCAGGCCATTCTACTCCTTACTTTTTAAAATATGCTCATTCTATTTTTATTCTTCATTGCCTATTCTTAAGTTTTACAAATAATTAATGGAGGGCCAGAGATTTAGCTCAGTGGCACTGCAGCTGCCTCACAAGCGCAAGGTCCTGAGTTTGATCCCTGGTACAAAAAAAAACCCCTAATAATAATAATAATTAATGGACTTTAGTATTTATCTATTGTTAGTATATTTTTAGATTTATAAAGTAACTGAGGAGGTAGTAGAGAGGTCCATGTACCTACCTCACCCTTTCTCACACCCAGTCTTCAGCACAGTCTCTTATTTTCTAAAATTTTGCACTAGTGTGATTCTTTTTTCACAATTAGTAAACCAGCACTGGAATAATACTATTTATAATACTCCATAGCTTACATTCAGGCTCAAATTTCTGTTATAAAATTCTACACATTTTGACAAATGCATCATGACATTTACCCACCTTTACATTTTCATACAAAATAATTTTACTTGTTTTTCCCATTTATCCCTCCCCCCGAATCCTTGACGACCAGTGATCATTTCATTATCTCTATATTTTTTACTTTTTCTGATATGCATTACAGTATGAATTATGTATTTTGTAGCCTTTTCAGAGTGCTTTCATTCACTTAGCAATGTGTGCTTTCTGTACCCTCCTGTCTTTTGGTGCATGATAGTTCTTTTCTTTCTTTTTTTTTTGGCAGAGGGCAGGGGATTGAACTCAGGGATTAGCACTTGCAAGGAAAATGCTGTCCCACAGCCCTCATTACATTCCCCACCCTAGTTAATTTTTTTATTGATGAATAATATTCTGTTGTAAGGATGGAACCTAGTTTTTATATCCTTTTCATTCCATCTAGGCCTATTGTTTTGTGTCACCTGAATCCAGAGCGGGTCTTCCCTCCTCAGTTTGTGGCCAATGTGTCAAATGTCCAGAGACACTTTCTGAACTGCGCTCTACTAATCCACTAGGCTTTTCTTAATCCACTCAAGTTCACACACGCAATTAACAATCACAGCAGTTAAGAACAATTGTAAAAATTCATTTGTTTGTTTGTTTGTTTGTTTGTTATGGCAACGCGGATTGAATTCAATCCCCTAAACCACATCCCAGGTCTTATTTTCATTATTTTTTTTAACTTTGTGACAGGTCCTTGCTAAGTCACTAAGTTCCCCAGGCTGGGCTGGAAATGAGAATCCTCCTGCATCACCCTCCCAGAGTGCTGTAATTATAGGCATGCACCACCACAACCAGCTACATATTTAGATATTTGTACAGACATAATTCACCACTAATTTAGATAAACAATGAGAAGTATGATTGCTGAACCATATAATAAGAGTGGGTTTAGCTTTGATTGAAATATACAAACTGGCTCCCAAAGGGACTGCACTATTTTGCGCTCCTACCAGCAATGAGCGTTTCTGTCACTCCCCACCATCACTAGCATTTCGTAGGGCCAGTTTTCAGGATTTTGTCTATTCTAATACATGTGTTGCTATTTTACTATTGTCCTAATTTGCTGTTTTGTAGTGGCATATGTTGAGGGATTTTTTAATTAAAATATTTGAGGAGGAAAGCACCTTGACTTTACTTATGCATATAAATTCAATTTCTTTTGGGAGAATAATTTCCCTACTTACTGTAGCATCAGACAATGGCATTTCCTGTCTCAACTGTTGGACATACACACACAGTTGATATATGTCTTAGCCGCTTTTCTGTCCCCAGGGGAAAAAAAATCCCACCCACAATTTAAAGGATAAGAGGTTAATTTTGGCTCACAGTTTTCAGTTCCTGGCTGGCTGGCTGTGCAGTAGGAACGACATGGTGGAAGGACATAGAGGAGAAAAGTTGTTCAACCCATGGCAGGCAGGAATCAAAGACAGAAGGGCAGAGTCGAGGACAAGAGTCCGCTCTGTCTCCATCCATGTCCCACCTCCTAACAGCACGTTCACCTAATGAACTCACTGATGCATTATGAGTATAGCACTCCCCACAACCCAGTCAACTTCCAAACACATGAAGCTTTCAGAGGACATTTTTATTTTTTATTTTTGTCTTTTAATTTATTTTTTGGTACCAGGGATCGAACTCAGGACCTTGCGCTTGTGAGGCAGGGGCCGGAACCACTGAGCTAAATCCCCAGCCCAGGGGACATTTTTATCTAAACCATAATACCATATAAATCTGCAAACATACCCCTATATTTTTATTTAAGAAAGATAGAAATTTAAGAACATAGAAAAATCTATACATGGATGGCATTAGTGGCCTTCCTATAATTGGCACAAACTGGAAACAAACCAAAAGGCCTTCAACTCCTGAGTGAATAAATAAACTGTGGTCACCCATACAATGGAATATTCCTCAGAAATTGAAAAAAACATTGTGGCATGGAGGGACGTAGTGAATGTCACATACAGACAGTATGCGGTCTTAGAAGAAGTTGAAAGGAAATTCTGGTGAAAGCAAAATTGAAGAAATGGAGAAATGATCAGTGATTGGAGAGGCTGGAAGTGTGTGGATAGAGGTTGGGCACCAAGAACAGGTCTAGAGAGTTTTTTGAGAACCTGTCAATTTTGTGTTTATTGTTTATGGTACAATGATGTGATTTTTTTTTTTGATGTTTGTCAAATTTTTAAAACCATCTACCAAAAAGAGTAAATTTTACTGTATATAAATTTAAAAGTAAAACAATGCATGCATAAGTATATCACTTCAGAAGGTCAGTATCACATTAAATGTGGTGTTTGAACTTTACATCATTCCTACCTTTCCAGAGAGCATCAAACATTGCTCACTGGGTGAGTCAAGAATTATGGATTAGGGACAGGGATTTAGCTCAGTGGTGCCACCACCTGGTCAGCAAGCTGAAAGTCCTGAGTTCGATCCCCAGCACCAAAAAAAAAAAAAAAAAAAAAAAAGAATTAAGGATGATCTGGTTTGTAATGGTCATTCTTGTGTCCTAAAAAAACTAATTTTATGTGCCTCAAATCCCTCCCCAAGATGGGTGGCTCCAGTAATTCCTCACTCGCCTTGTCCCATTTCCAGTAACATTAACAACCCAGGTTTTCCTACCTCTGCCCCACCCTAAGGCAAAGACAAGCTCCTGTAAAGACCAGCTTGCTTCTTGGTGAGAATAGGGTGTTTCCACCACCTCTGTATATTGACACTTGCTATGCTTCTGGCCATGAATCACTTGATGACATCCCATTGTTGCTATAAATTTATGAACAAATAAGCTATCCTTCCATTAGGGAACATAAAAAGGTCCATTTTCAGACTCAGTCTGCATGCTGTTTCTGGGTTGCTTGCTGCTTTCAGAGTTTTTACAAGAGAACATCCACTGTTTCTGGCTGGCTCGACTCCAGAGAGCTATGTTAACATTGCCCATTTTCCAAGATATTTGGTGGGAACAGTGCATAATGGAGCCACATTTTCCATCAGGGACCTACACCACGTTTTAGTCTCCATTTCCCAGACAAATTCAACCTACTGTTCTGTGAGTTTCTTCAAAGAAGGTGCACAGTAGCTCGCTTTATTGAATACGGACTCTTCCACTCAGAAAACCAACTGTGTGATAGCAGGGCCTAGAGTTTGCAAATACTAGAGCACATTTCATGGGTACCTTGGGGTTTAACTCTGATTATTTAACTTCCTTAGGGAGAGAGAGACAATGGACTAGGACACTGGAATTGAAAGTGGCACGATCCCAGACAGTGTATCTGCATACAAGGTGGTGAGAAAAGCATGAGTTATACAAATATCAGGCCTCACAGAGGGAAATAGATGGTTAGGTTAGGCATTTGTTTATTTCTTTATTTGAAAAGGAAAATGGTGCTCTAGTGTCCGCAGCCTTGATATTTAGCTCTGTGAATTTTCTTTATGACTTCAATGTCATGAATTTGGTGTAAGATTTCTGCCCCAAGTATGTTCAAGTGACAGTGCACAAGTGGCTGATCAATATTTCATTTTTTCTCAGAAGAAGAGCTAGATATATAGATTGCTTTCCATAGATAAATTTATGTATACATTTTATATAATTTTGGAAAAAATACAAATAAAATTTTGAATTTGTATATTTTAGCTCATTCGGTGTTCACTGACATGTTATCGAGCTCAACCACGGCTTTTTGTTTTGTTTTTCTTTAACCTCTCCTTCCCCAAATTAAATTTTTGGAGTGCAACAAATTTGAGATGGCTATCTTGTTATTTTTATGGTTCTTTGTTTCACCATTTGTGTAAAAAAATGCAATTTGAGTAATGATAAAAAAAATCCTATGCCTTTTCATTTATGATAGGCGCATAGTCTGCTGCATATTTTCTCCTTTTCACATCTCTCTGGGTTGTGTACTGTTATTTTTCCCATTTTGTGGATTATGAAAATCAGCAGCAGATTGGACATGTAATTAATATTTTTCAGCTTATAAGAGAATGATCCTGATTTCAAATATTTGTTTACCTGATTTGGGGGAACATTCTTTAAAAATAATCTCATACTGACACCATTTTACTAAGAATAGTTATATTGATGTATAACTATATTTATAGAGTATTTATTTGGTAAATAAAGGAACTTACTATTGGAGAAAGATGCTGATGTGTAACATTACCCCAGATATGGTTTTAGCTTTGTTTTTGTTTTCAATCATGGATCAGTAATGTAAGACATCTTGCCTAAGAATCAATATAGCAAATCAGAGTTCAAAATAAGTAAAATTTATCCATGGGTTTCAAAAAAATGAATGGTTTGCTATTTCATGGAAATTTTTACCTACTATTCAGATGATGACAAAATTATTTGGACTTCAAAATTAGAATATCAACTTTGGTCAAACTTGAGTCAGTGATAATTTAGGGAAATGTTACCTCAGTCATTGTTCTTGGATATTTAAGAAATTTCTCAGTTAAAACTGAGAAGCCATGGACATATGTTTCAAAGGAACTGCCTGAGTGGACAGCACCCAAAGTTGGCATCTGGTCTCTGTCTCTCAGAGGGAACTCAGGTACACTGACTCAAGGGGAGGAAAATGTTCACTAGCAATCTTGAGACTGACAGAGAAACTAGGAGCAAATGCCAAATTAGAATTAGGGTTATTCCAGGATTGAGAGGCACTGAACAACCAAAAGAGCAGAGACATAAAGATCAACAATAGCTATTGGGTTCTGGGAGCCCAAAGTTCCTGAGCTTCTGAGACAAGTAAAGGCAAAGGTGTGTGTGTGTGTGTGTGGTTTTTAATTTGTTTTCATTAGTGTATGTTTCAGTACATCATGGTTATATTCATTGCGGGAGCTGGTGCCTCTAGACAACACATCTGAATCCTTTTTTGTAAATCCCTTTCCCCTCTCCCTCTTGTCTCTGCCCTCTCCCTCCTCCTTTTCACCCCCTTTCTTGTACCCAAGTTCTGCCTCCCCGTTCTCTATTATCTATCTTTTTTATACTTTGGATTCCTCAATGATTACAACCTTCTCTCAACACTAAAATTTGAAGATCAAGGAAAAAATGGCTGCTTAAATTTTTTTCAGTATTTTTATAATGTTTTTCTCTTTCACTGAGTTGAGATGGTCAAGAAGCCTGTACTCTTTACATGTTGAGCCCTTACTACAAGGTAATTTAAAATCTGTATTTGTCTATTTTATTTCCTGCAAAGTATTCTTCTCTATGTAAATGATTTTGTATTTTTGTTGATATTATGTATTTGCAGCAATAAAATTGTCTTTGAAATCTTCAAGATGATTGTAGATTATGAGAGGCAAAAGTGGGCAATATGTAATATAAAAGTACAGTTTTCACTGCATATAGATCTATGCTTAAACCCATATCTCTCATCTTGTAGTAATGAGAATATGAGCAAAATTCCTTAAATACTCAGGTTTTAGTGTCCGCACTTATAAAAGAAAGATTAAACTCTTCACAGATACTAGTCAGGTTTAAATAAGATGTATCAGATACCCAGTGAGTTCCCTGGTACATATTTGCTTCTCAGTCTATTGGGGGTCATTACTAATAGTCCGCACTTCACCGTGGTGTGTGTGTGTGTGGTGGGAATACTGTTTTCCTTCATGAGCACATTATGAGAAGTATATAAAATCTCATGACACGCAATCCCTTTGTGAACTTGCACTGAAGAAACAGAGGCATTTTACTGCCTTGAAGGTAGTGGTGGTGTATGAGGTTGGGTTGCAAATGGAGCTTCTCCCAACCAAAGAATTGAAGTAGAAATACGTCATCTGTTTCTCATACATACACCGCCATAATTGTCAAGACAAAACAAAATGAAAAAAACCAAAGAAATGAGAGGAGAGAGAAAGAGATGAAAAAGGGAATTATGTCTATATATCAACTTCACACAAAGAATATAAATTTAATGTCCTGTGAACATACACTAATAAAAATACCAAAACCTCCATGAAAATAAAATCAACAACAGCAAATATGAAGAATCCTGGGTAATTTAAATGCATTACAAGTCTCACAAAATTGACAAGTTTACTCAGATTGCCTCTGAAACAAGTAGAAACGCAGTATCCCTAAAATACAATTTGGAGATAAGTATATGAGAGAAATAGTGAATAAAAAAATTACATGGACACAATTGACATTTTAATAAATTTTCAACAGTCCATTTAACCAACAATGGTAAAATGATGCACAGAAATAGGTGGACAGAACATTCAGCTGTGACCATGACAGGAAAGAGTTTAAAGATTAGGAGACACAGTTGTTACAGCAAAGAATGGGAATTCCCAAGGGACAGAGTGGTGGCCTGCTGTCACCCCAGCTGGTAACTTTGCCAGCCCCCAGCCTTCTTTTCCTAGGGCACTGCAATAAAATGTTCAATTCAAAGTATGATAAAATCACAACCATGTTTCTCCTTTGTGCTTTCCATGTGGCCAGGATTCGAAAAGCTGACCTTGCAGTGGTACCACTGAGGGTTTCTGTTTTGCTTTGTATGTGACAATATTATTTTTTATTTTAATTTAATGTACTCTTTAACTGGGATACATATACTTTAAATATAAATGGGGTCCTCTGTGAGAATCTTTTTGTTCAAGTGAAGAATATTCTACAGTATTCTATTACCATAGGAAGCACTATGTAGGTAGACTTCTGAGGCCACGGAAAAATTTTTTGCATCTCATTTTAGATTAAAACTTAATAATGACATGACTATATTGAAATTTAAATTTTAAAAATTTGGCCTATGTGGAGTCTACTAGCTAATTAAAATTTTTTTCCAGACCACTATTTGTTCAATATTGGTTTTGAAAATCCTTCTAAAACAAATCACATCCTCTGATGTCTTGTTAATGCTTGGGATGTTTTTTTAAATTATATGGAGAAATGTTTAAGTACTTTTCAATTTTGCTTTCGTTGAATTCTATTATATTTGAATATTATTATAGTTTTTATCCCTTGCATTGCTTTTCTTTGAATAATTTTAATATTTGTATACATGTGTGTTTAATGAAAGATAATAAAGCTTTTAAAATTATAAAAAGAAATTAATAATGACAGGCAATTCCTGTTAGGTATCTATCCAATTTAATTCAGCACCTTGGGAGGGCTGTTTTTCAGTATTTGTAGACAAAAAAAATGGTCAGAGCACAAGCAATACAAAGCAGCTGTTTCATTGTTCACCAAGTAGCTGCCAGCCTCAATATACCCCCACACTGTGTTTTCTTAGAAGATTCATTTTGGCCTAAATTCTGTTCCAAGTCCCCAGTCTTTTGGCAGGAAAGCCTAATATGCCAACCATCAGCAAGGAAACACAATTATTACTAAAATTGAAGCAGGTACTATTAAATCTTTTCATTTCAATTTGGATTGGAAATGTAAGGTGGACAGTTTAGTATTAATTCAGTCAGTTTCAACTAGATCTAGTTGTGCATTACAACTAATAGCATTAAGACATCACTTATACAACTCCTCCAAAAATAAGTCAAGTATCATAGCATGTCCAAGTAGACATACACTACAAGGGGTTGATTATATTTATATGTTTTCTTGCAAACTCTAGCTGTATTTCTCAAAAAATTTTAGGTGTCAACATATGGTTTCAATTTCACTGGACTATATAGCGTAGCTTTTTCTTAGAGAAAATGATGCCAAACAGGACCTGTAAATGTATCTTGAGCTAGAACTTAACATCCCATCCTTTCCTATAAGTCTTCTTGGCTGATGCCTGCATAACCACCTCAGATGGAAAATCATACCATTACCCAAGTGAAGTTTGCTTAACTGCAAAGGGAAACAGGTTCTCCTTTCTTATGCACACTGGCCTACACTCTAACTAAATTTTGAGTATAGAAATATTGACATTTGACATCTTTAGATGATTGCCTTTATGATCAGCATTGTAGCAATTTAGACTAAAGAAATCAGGCCACTGAACTTAAAAATAGAATATTTTAAGTATAAGAATTGTAAAAAAAATCATTCTAAAACTTCTCCCTACTATTCTGTAGCTCCCAGATAGAAAAAAAAAATGTAAAAGATTACCTTTGCCAGAAATTCTGGATTATGCTGTATTTCCTGGTATAATAAATATTTTTACAAAGTTGCTTATATTTAAGGTACATTTCAAATTCACTATTTGTGCATTTATTTAGTACACATTCAAAAATTCTGTTTGTCATTACTCTGTCCATGTGTGTATATATACAGAACACAATATGCACAGATAGGCAGAGTTTAGAAGAATAAAACTCTAATGTAAATTTAAAGTATCCGTTTGATATCTGTATGTTTTTGAATACATTATAACCCAAATCCAAATAATGTGTGGGTCCCTTTTAATCCCTTGTACATTCTTGTGGACATTTTCTCAAGTTATAAATTCACAGAGAACCTGGAGTTTGTTTGTGTCGTTGGTTTTGTGTTACATACATTCCTGTACACTATAGCCATCCTGATTGCTGATGGCGATGCAATATGGCTCATGTAAGGAAATATGAACAATATTTTTTTTGTGACATCTATGTAAAGAAGACAATAGTGGTGAGAGAAATAAAGATTTTGTCTTTGACAATTTCACCTGAGTTCTAAATGATTGTCTGGGAGTCATAAACCATCCAGCAGTCCATTAAACTGCACTCCTATATGATTCAAGATTTATATGCTGGGCCTCCTTCACATGATTATTATTTTGGCTCATACCAACAGTGTTTATAAAATATGCAGATAGAAACAGACTAAATACTGAACAATGCCATGCTTCAGTTAGAGTAACATTCATTCAGTACATTTCCTTCATGAACACAGGAAATATGCTCCTAAATGATGAAACTCTACTTGCTTTTATTTACTTAGTACTTTTTCTGATTATAAAAGTAAAAGGTACAATATGAAGAAAAAATTTTTAAAAACACAAGTCAATAAAATAAAATTAAAACATATCTGAATCACTACACTAAGTTGTATGACTGCTAATATTTATGTTCTGGTTCCTATCCTTTTTAAATAAATTTAGCCCACAACCTATATACTTTTGTTAACATATGAAGATGGATAAGGAATATCTTTCCATAGTTTCGCAAACTACACCATGCAGCCAAATTCTCAGCCCATTGACAATTTTGTAAAACTTTAATAACACACAGTCACATCCACGTGTTTGTATATTGCCTATGGTTGTTTAAATTAACAATGGTAGAGTTGAGTAGTTGCCACAAAGACCATGTGACCCAAAAAACCTAAAATATTTCTTTTCTGATGTTTTACTGAAACAGTGTGTTGGGCCAAGGATTTAGCTCAGTGGATCCGGTGCCTGCCTAGCAAGCACAAGATCTCGAGTTTGATCCCTGGTACCAAAATAAAGTGTGTTGACCTCCAAGACTGGTCCCATAGAACTCTCTGTGATAATGGAAATTCCTATATCTGTCCTTTCAAATATGGTAGCTATTTTCCATCCATGACTATTGAGCCTTTAACGTGTGACTAGTGCCACTGAAGGACTTCTAATCTTATTCCATTTTGATTAATTTAAATTTGAATTTATACAGTCATATATAGCCAATGGCCACCCCATTGGAATTATTAAAATTTAGGTGTACCATAGTACAAAGCAAATCCTCTTAACAAGGTTGAGGGTGAAAATGGCTTAAGATGTAGTAGTTTAAGATTTAAGAGCTGACTGTTTTGTAGTCAGCATTATTTTATAATCTCTGTTAATTTAGCTATAAATTGGCAAGGAATCAAACTTCTTTGTTTAACAATGAAAATTACTTAAGGGGCTCACATGAAAGATTAAAAAAAAAATAACTTTTTCCAAGTAAATTCAGAAAGTCATAATTTATGACACTCAAATTTTTACTTTTTATTGTCATCTGCCACTCATAATAGTTATTAGAATAACTGAACCACAACAATAAAAAAATTATCTTTGAGTTTCCCACAAGACAGAAAACTAAAGAAATGTGAAAGTGCTTAGTAATTGTCTTGATTTTACAAGGAAAATACAATTGTTTTCTTAGATTCTGTTACTAATATGACTGGTTATGAGAAATAAAGAACATGCAGATGAATAATAACTTTCTTTTGTCATCAACCGGGCTTGTACAATGACATTCATGACTCCCGAGGTACTTTGACTTAATGGCTCCCTTCCTCCATTAAATATGGAGGAAAGATGAATGGAAAAATGGAAGGAAATGAGGGAGAAAAGGAGACAGCAAGGAAGGAAGGAAGACAGAAAGAAAGAAAGAAAGAAAGAAAGAAAGAAAGAAAGAAAGAAAGAAAGAAAGAAAGAAAGAAAGAAAGAAAGAAAAAGAAAGAGAAAAGAAGCAAGCAGGTGAGAAGGAAGAACGGGAGAGAGGGAGGGAAGGAAAAGGAAGGAAGACAGGGAGGCACAATTTCATTTTATGATTACAATTATACTTTATGATTTCAATTTACAAAATTACATAGATTTCATTTTTTCTGATTTCCTAAGACCTCCAAATATTTTGCAGATCCCTGAAGTTACAGGTCCTGGTACCGTGTCTCCTGTGACAGGAAGTTGGTGGTAGTCACTAGTGAACATGGATTGCCTTTTGGGGATTAGCTGTTATGAGCAGCCCTACAGAGGATCCTCGAGCTGCAAAATCTTTCCTGCTCTGAGTAACTGATTCCCCATGGATAGAATCAAAGGGACTCTTTGAAATGCAAACGTCTCAAAAGGTTACATAACTGATGAAAATGATTTAATTATGATCAATTTTAATTACTACCTAATTGTATCTGGTCACTTCCAGAGAAGGAGAGTGGGAAAGGGGTGGCTCAATCAAGAATGGGCAAACATTAGGGATAGAAAGCTTTAAGATGAACCTGCTGTGTTCATGTTCTTCCTTCTACAAGCGGGAGAACGCATACACAACTTTTTCTCTTGTTCAGCACTTGATGTGCAATTCATATGTGCTAGGAAATCTGTGCAGATGGTGGTCTACAGTCCAGGCACTGAAGCCAGGCTATTCCATCTCAAATCCTGGTTGTCTCACCTCACAGCTGTGTGTCTTGGCCACAGTGACACAGTTAGTAGCACCTATGTTTTTACCTGTGAAACAGATATTAAAGGGCCTAGTCTCCTTTGTTTTTTGTTCAGGTGCTAATGCGTTAAATACCGCTTCATAAGCACTTCCTCTATGGAGCTCCTACTGTCAGTAACCCTCTCTCTGGAGGTAGAAAGCTGAGTGCAGCAAAAGCCTTGCTCCTGGGGAGCGCACATCTACTACATGGGTCTGCTCCATCTCTCACATTCACTGCAGTTGCTGGGAGTAGTTACTTGGGCTAATGGTGAAGAATTCTCAGGTTTTACCCAAGTCTGGGGAAAAAGATAACAGAACACCAGAAGCTGATAAATTATACAGAAAAGACTTCTATATAGCTTAAATTCTGGAGGCAGAGAAGCTCCAGATTGGGTGACTGCACGTGGCAAAGGACTTTTGCTATGCAACAACGTGGTGTGTAACAATGCATGGAGCGAGAAAAGTGTGTATGGGAGTGGCCAGCTGATGTGCATGGGCCAGACCAAAGCAGTGGGGGGACCTTATTTTCAAACAGCTTGTTCCTATGGTGACTCATCTGTTCCCACGAGAGCTGCCTCACTCCTGCAAGAGTTACCCTAGTGTTTCAAGGAAGACATTAATCTATTCATAATGGTGGTGTCCCATGATTTAATCACCTTGCAAAGCCCCACAAGCTCACAATGCTCCACTGAGGAATTAACTCTCAAATTCAGTTTTTGGGACAAACCATGTCTAACCCATACTATGAGCACAGAAGCAGGCATTTTGATCTGCACAGGATGGAATGTAGGAGATACTCTTAGGGTGCTTTAGCACTTGAGTAGAGCAGAAGGTAGGAGTCCTCTGTCACCCTCCTTCTGCTATTATCTCCTGAAGCAGGGTGCAAAACCTCAGACAGTTACTCACACACATTCTCTTCACTTCTCCCCTGAGAGTCTTCAAGTGACTGCTGTCTTGCCCTGTGCTATAGGAAAGAAATGTCATACCGAGACATTAGGAGAAACTGAACAAATATGCCTTGCTATGTTTCCCCCAGTTTCTCACCATTCGGTTATACTTTGATGTACTCCACTTGTACTTCTGCACAACTGTCTTTAAAAATTCACTACTTACGGCCGGGGATTTGTCTCAGTGGTTTCGCCGCCTGCTGCCCAAGTAGAAGGATCTGAGTTCGATCCCCGACACCAAAAAAAAAAAAAAATTTACTACTTCCCCTGGGTCTTTTAGTTTTCATCTTTGAAGTCCATTGTGTCACGTAAACTTACATGAAATTAATTTGTGTGCTTATCTGTTGTTAGTCTGCTTTTTGTTATAGAAGAGTCAGCCATGACCCTGGCAGTGGATAAGGAAAATATATTGCTTTCTCTGCCCAGTACATCATGTTTCCTCCTTGGCCTAATACCATGAAAGAAAAATAAAATCAACATTTTGGTGAATGGTTCTGACAGGTTAATGATGACCCTTAAAATATAAGTACAGGGGGCCGGGGATTTAGCTCAATGGTTTCGCCGCCTGCTGTGCAAGAGCAAGGACCTGAGTTCGATCCCTGGTACCAAAAAAACCCACAAAAAACAAACATAAGTACAGGGCCTGAGGTAAATTGATACTCTTTTTCTAAAGTTTTATCTGTATATTTTCAATGAGAATTCAAATAACAGCTTAATGCATTTTTTACATATTTGTGTCCCAACCAGAGCACTAGTCTCTTGGACTGCACAGAAAGAAATAATGAAATTATAAAAGAATAAGAATTAGGAAGTGGTGATTACCTGTTGGAGGAAGGACTAGCTTTTGTTAACCTCATCTGTTTCTTACTTGGTTCTCTAAAGCCAACCCTGAGGTTCTATTCATACTGCTTATTCCGTGGAAAAATAGTTGACTTTATAATGATGCGGAAGCCTGTTTCTATTTGGTACAATCTGCCACAAGCAAACAGAGGCAAATAAATGCTCTCTAAATGAAGAATGACAAAAATAGCCTAATCCATCAGACCAGCCAATAACAAATGTGGTCTCCAGGTAGCCATTTACAAAATTACTGACAATGCAAATCTTGATCAGAAAAACAAATCTATAAGACACAGTTCTTTAAACTTAGCTCATCCTACATAAATCTGTGAAGTTACCTGGCCTTAAATATATGCACACATGTGCACATCTTTATCAATTTCCACACACACCTCCATATTTCATTTCCGTATACATAAACATCTGCTGGAGCCATAGTGTGCAGAGCCCACTTGAATTATAGCAAAGATTTAGGTATTTGTTTTTCTTTTTTTCCATTGAAACACTAAAAATGGAAAATTTGAACCACAAAACTAATATATATTTAAATGGATTTTGTCCATATATAACTACATAGTCAAATACATAACTTGAAATTTTAAATGTATAATTTAACTACAACAACCATGTTCCTTATTCTAAGTTTACATTTTCTAACTAGTCATCAGCATTAATTTTTACAGGTTAGCAACAATAACAGTAACATTTGTTTTACTCATGAGATAGATATTAGAATTCTACTACATTATAAATTGACTTTTATTAAATTTATTTTAATCAATGAAGAGTAATTTTGGCAAAAGTTTCTGCACATGTAGTAAACTAGACGTGGTCTTAAGAACATTAATTAGCAAGAATAGTTATAAATATAGACCTTTTGGACTTGTGAAGGGAATCTAAGAATGAGGGGAGACAGGAAGGCAGAGGAGAGAAGGGGAAAAATGTGAATCTCTCGTTTGATGTAGGAGAACCAAAGTACAGTATAAAAACAATTCAGTAGATTGCCATTCACATCAGTCTCATTTAAAATTGCTTTCATTGCCTTGCTTCTTGATTTCCAGATTACAGAAATAGCTAAAAAAGCAGGTATGTTGGGGTAGGGTTGAAATTTATGTAATTTTAATCCAAAGTCCTGCATTGTTAATATTTAAATATAGTTCTTTTAAGTAATTTACTCATCTTAGTTTTATGTAATTAATATTACATTGCATACAATTTTCCATGCTGCATTTTAAAATTCTATAGTAATTGCAGTTTCTGATGTCATTAAAATAAATTAACAAGTGGAAATAAATTTTTAAAATAGAACTCTGTGTTCCACAGCAGAAGTTGGCTGACATTTCTAGTAAAAGACCAGATAGTAGGGAGTTTCTTCTTTGTGAGTCACAATGCTTGAGGGCTCCAAAGTAGCATTTTAATTTGGGCAAGGAGGGCATAAACTTTTATAGGACTCAGAAGGTGGCTTCTTCTCCAGCCTTTATTTTCTGGAGCAGTTGATAAGGTTGGTTCTTAGAAAGACCCTTCACCCTTTATCTCTGAAAGAGGGTATCAGAAGCATGGGAGAGATGACCTCTCTTTACATGAAAAAGAGTTTCTGTGATTTGTACCCATTGTTTGAGCAATTTGGAATTATCAAGAAGGGTAAGGAAGAAATGCTAAGGGACCACCTGAAGAACAAACATGAAAGCCATGATGGAAAATTCATAGTCACATCGTTTAATAGCAATCTACTATGGATGATTTAGATTAGAGGTATACCTTTACAATAAAGGCACATATTAGCATCTATAGTGCATTTTTGGTTATCATTGTGACAAAAGCATAAATATTGTGCTGGTTTTAATAATATAGAAAACAGTATTGATATGACAGGTTAATGTCATAAATTCAAAACCAACTGATGAATCTGTGATATGAAATTTTCTATCTTCTCTTTTTCCAAAGTAATTAAATAACAGTAACAGAAAAGCCTTCCTAAAACAAACAATGACTACATGACAGGAAACATTTTCCTGTGGTAGAATTGGAACAAGAACATGAGCTCAGCTATAACTTTGATTTTAGAGATGAGGAAATTAAAACTTGGAGATTTTAGGTAATAAGATCATACCCTCAGTGGAACTTATCCCTACTATATTCTTCTCTATTAAGTCACAAAGACTTGATTGTTCATCATAGTGACTTATGAGTACTTAAGTATTTTGATTGATGGGGTTCAGGACATGGTCCCCCAGAATATGGCATTGGAGAAGGCAGCCAAAGCAAGAAGGTCATTCTCAACCTCCCCTTCACCCTTTTTCTCTGAAAGAGGCTATGAGACTCCTTGGAGAGGTGGCCTCCCTATAGCTGAAGGAAAAGAACGTCCTTCTCACAGAAGACACAGGAACCCAGGGAGGCATGAGGCAGCAGATCTTGTTGTGTTTCTCCAGCCACTGCCATCACCATCTGGACACACTTCCACACTTCCGGACACCCTGTCACACTTTCCCGTGACTGTCCTCTCTTCATCAACCCTAGTCATAGTCAAAGTATGCAAGTTTACCTGTTTCTCTGAGGGCAATCTTCATGTCCTTATAAAGATCCTTTTGTCACATAAAAATTTACATTATGTAAGTTTGTTTTGTCTTGGGGGCCTCAGCCAGCCTTTACGATGGGTAAGAAAAAGATATTTCTTTTTTCACTCTTCACAAGATCACATAGGCAGAATCCAATTTCTGGAAAATTTTCAACTTTTAGCAAAATAATTGGCAAACTTGTAGGAAAAAATAACAGTTTCCCAATGTATTTAAAAATTTCTTTAGCAATTTTACTGGTTTTTTAATGTGTCCCACAATATTCCCAAAGAGTAATGTTCAACCTTGTTGAAAAGACCTATCCTTGAGAAAAGATTCATAGGGAGAACTTGAAATCACTGTTTCTTTTTTCCTGCAGGATTAAAAGCAAAACTCTAACATTTCCTTTTAGGTTTGTTAAGAGGAGGGGAGAAAAAATGCACCCACAGGAGTACACTGAGACAACACCATTTGCATATCTTAACAGCCTCCCATGGTGCCCTGCAAGCGGAGCACAGTTGAAGGATATAGAGTTCCTTTTACAAAGCATGACCAGCGGAAATCACCACTGATGTTAATTTGAAACAGAATAAGATAGACACACTGAAGGCCCTTGAGGACGTAGACAAAGAGGGCCTTCTCTTGTTCTGGAGGTGCTGACAGTGTGGGTGAGACTCCATCCTGTGCAGCTGATGTAAGGAATGGCACATCCTTACATCTCAACACCTGGACAGAGCTGGGGAGATCTGAAAAGAAAGTCACACAGACCACAGACCGTTTCTCATAATGACACTGCAAAAACTCCCCAACGGCATCTGCAGCTGGCTCATTTAGGAACTGCACTCTAATTTTTTTTTTTTTTTTTTTTAGAAAGGCTCATTTACCAGTCCAAAGTTAAAGCTGCTTAATAAATCCTTTCTCAGTTCCCACTTGGAGTAGATATAGTTTTGCCTATTGCTATTTCTGGGAGCTCTGAAGCTTTTGGTTGCCAGACATAATAATAGGGTAAATCAACCCATTTTAATCAGGAATGCAGTCTGAGAAGAGAGAAGAATTAGTTCGTAATGAAACCAATTAACCAGCCCTCCCACAACTTCATTTTCTCTTTATTCCCTATTAAAAAACATCATCTCAATCCCTATGTTACATGCAATATATTGGGAAATTCGCACATAAGCATTTAAGACATGGGTCTATCTACCCTTTCAGGAAAATGATTCCACCATTAACTTGTTTATCTTCTGAAATAATTAGATTCTTTGTATCTATTAAAGTACCCATTGATTTCTCAAAACTATGTAGATTAAAATACTGGCTCAGGAAAACAGCAAAATGCTTCGCCTAAGTGGTAAGAGGCTTACTGAGGAAATGGTACAGGGAAGAATGCTTACAATTTTGAGGCAGAATCTGTTTCTTCCTAACATGTAGAGCAGTGACATACAGCCTCTTAAGACATAGGACTGGCACAGGATTAAACACAATGAACATGATGTAAAGGCATCCTGTAAATGTACAGTGCAGACTCATTCATTACAAAATAGCTTATTGTAAGTTCAGATGTGCCCTTTGGAAGCCATCTTAAATTTTTTTGAGAACAATGTGAGATAATAATAAAAAATAGAAAATAGTTCTTTGTGTCATGAATTTTTAGACTACATAATGTATGCACATTAAAAGACTAAATATAAAAGAGAGAGGGAAGAAAGGAGGAAAGGAAGCACTATGCTGGGGGGGGATGGAGAGAGAGAGAGAGAGAGAAAGAGAGGGAGAGACTTCTGACTTTTACCCTGGAAGCACTTGTTTTAGGGTTAAGTGGAGACAGTCATACACAAAAGAGCACCTTTAGCTGGTGTGCAATGTAATTTTTCTTCAAAGAAACAAAACCTCTAAATTGGATTGAAGAATCCTAGAGAACTGATAAACTGATCCAGCTTCACAGGCAGAAAGGAACTTGTACCCAGAAGAATTAGAGAAAAGTCTCAACAAAAAATTCTGTGTACACAAATTGAGGCGATACACTTAAGTGAAATAAATAGGACACACGGGTAAACACTGACTAGTTTCTCTGGTGTGAGAAGCTGAAAGTGTAAATAAGAATCAAAATGTATAATAGATAATGTGAGATAGGAAGAAAAGGTCCAAAAGGGAAGGGGAAGTTGGAGAGGTTGGGGAAAGGAAAGAAGGGAAAGGAATAAATATGAGAAAAAGAAAAAACAGAAAATAATCTTTCTAAATGGGGAAGGGTGGAGGAGTTGAAGGGAGGGTAGGGGAATGGGGAAAAATAAGAACTGAGATACATCATGTAAAATTTGAAGTTCCCAATGATGAATGTCATCACATTGTATACTTAAAATGTACCAATAAATTTAATGAATAAAAGAAAAATTTTGTGTAAAATTTGGACATGGAAAATGATAAAGCATAGACATCTGAGTCTCTATTGTAGGTGATGGAAGGTTGATAAAAGGTAGTTATATGAAGAAGGAACAAGATTTGTCACTAAGAATGGATTGCTTTGCAATGACATTTTTGTGAGTATATGTATATTTCTTCCTAAACACTCAGGCACATTTAGTTTGATATGATGGAAGCAATCTTGAGTGGTAACCCCCATGTTTGCCCCAGAGTAACCCTAGTTTGTTTTTCCTGCATTGTGGCAACCAAACTATATATACATTTTTTAAAAAAGTTCGAGTGGTGAGAGCTTACAACAGGATCCTGGCTCCAAGACTGTGCCTGTCTTTTTGAGATTAAAACAGATACATTGCAGGGCCAGGGGTTTAGCTCAGTGGTTCCACTGCCTGCTGCGCAAGTGCAAGGTCTGCAGTTTGATCCCAGGTACCAAACACAAAAACAACAATAACACCCCCCCATCAGGTACATAATAACTAAGATGAAGTCACTTTCACCCCGGATCTGTTTTTATGCCCCTCTTTCTAATCCAAATTGAGGGAATCCAACTGGTCTTGCTGCCACCTGCGGGCAACTGCGGTGCTGTCAATTCTATCAAATGTTATAAACTAGAGCACCCCCATCTTAGACTCTAGTCCACCCTAGATTGCCCTCCCCCACCCCTTACACAAGAATTACGAGAAATGTCCACTCTATTTAACTTCTGGGAACATAGCTGCAGACCAAAGATAGCTTATCAATAGCCCAGGACTTTCTGTTCCCACACCCTCTTCCCTCCTGCTCTTCTTTCCCTTCAGCAGTCCTTTGGACTCTCCTCTCACACAGCTTAAACTAGCCAATAGCAATAGATTGTAAGCCTTTTTGTTCAGCCAATTAATCTAAAGAATAGCTGCTTCCTATGCCTTAGGGCTTAAAACCCCCTGCTTCCCCTAGCCTGCCAACTCATGCTTGCACCCTTCTGCAGAAGTAAATTTTACACTTTCCCTTGTCAGTCCTCTTGTCTAAGCACATTCTTTTCAGCATTGACAATTTGAGTCTGGGGGCTTATTTCCAACACAGCCAGGATAGCACTTTGACATAAGACCCCTGATAAATTGTACTCTGTGCAACCCTAGATTGGTCTGTTTCTCTTTCTTCAGTCTCACAGCAACTTGGGGCTGGTCCTTATGCACTAGGATTGTGTTGTTGCAGAGGAGCACTGTACTTCAGAAAGTGATACAATTCTAAGGGAGACATCACCACTACCTCCTAAGAGAGCATTATCTCCATTTAACATATATGGATAGAGGCCCTAAACAAAATGACCCTCAGTGCAGTACGTCTAGTAAACAGCAGCTCTCCTGGATTTGACCTCAGGTCTCAAAATTTTCAAAGCCATTTTATTCTGCCTCCAATTATTGTCCTCAAACATGGAGGGATTCCAAAGTGTAGCCAACAATGGAAAATTAAGTAACTAAATAGATGAAGTTTGCTAATGTTACTACCACAGATGTAGTACTGTTCCATGATTTTGTGACAGGTTCTTGCACTTGTTTTTGTTTTTCAAATGACTAAGAAGTACATGTAAGAGTTGCCGAATGGATATCTTCCTTAAAAAGTGTGCTTTGTGTTGGAGAAAAAGATGAAGTGGGTGCTTCAATAAATTGTACATATATGTAAGTCACCTGATGCCTAGTTCTAGCTACGGGGAAAATACCAGTATATTTCCTATATTTTACAATAGGAGACACAGCTCTTCTTTCAAAAGAAATTTCAAGGTCATATTAGGTAAAAGCTAACCTGTACAAGAAAACTGAAGATTGTACTTAATCACAAACAATCAAGTGGTACTTTTATTATGCTATTATCATTATTCTTAATGGAATGATTTCTATAGCTAAGAATAACAAGGAAAAACTTTGGGTTAAAAAACATGGGGGAGAAATAAAGTCACAAAGATTTAGTATTATTAGTACATACTTCAACACATGAACATTTTGGTTAATGATGAAATAATCGGAATAATTCAGTTCAAAGAGCCAAAGAAACAAATTATAAAGAGGGTTATATGAGGGACTGTGGCCGTGGCTGGGAAAAAAATTTTTGATCAAATTAGTATTAGCTAAATGCAGAAGTATTTAATGGCCAAACTAAAAAAACACTAAAAGTGAACATAGCTATTCCTATTATTGTATGGCTTTCAGAGAATCTTTCTGAGCCCAAGATTCACTGATCTTGGATTTTATACAAATCAGAGTTTCTTTAAGGACAAATAGTTTTTTCCCCAACCTAGTTCAAACAGTGAGCAGACATGCAAAACCTACCCTGGTTTGCAGTAATGCTCTACTTATAAGAGATAAAAGGGTGAATTACATGTGTATGGTTTTAATCTTGCTCCATTTTATTTCTTCCTAAAGGGCATTCTTAATGCTGTTTTTTTGCATAAACAAATTTTAAAAGTTGGTAGAGGTTGTAAATGTTCAAAGTATCAAGAGAGAACACCATATCACTACCAGGTTCAGATGTAAAGCTCTGAATTTCCCACATAACTTGGTTGATGGGGAAAGCAAAAGAGGTCCTTAAAAACTCTCAGGAAGACTTAGGTAGCCCCCTTCCACGCATATTCTGAAGCTTTTTCACTGAGTACAGCCAATGCCTCTTGAAATAGTGAAGTAATAACATAAATGATGGAAACCAAACCATGTGGAAAATTCTTAGGACCTTTGTATAACTTAATAGTTTAAATTTATTAATTATGACAAAATAGTTTGGGGGCAGAAAGAAAGAAAATAATCAAAAGGAAAAAGGTGTCAGTAGGCTGTGTGTTGGACAAAGCTTTCCTGCTACATCTGTCCAGCTGAAACCTACACTTAAAATTACTGTTGTGCATAAAATGAAGACAATAACATTTAATTACTTGGCTAAAAGAAAATGCCACAGTATGGGAAAATAAAACTTCACAAAAGAAGGATTAGATGAAAACCGTGGGGTATCACCCACTGCTCCTGTGAGCCCCGACAGGTTTCAAATTGCTTAAGTAGTTAGTAAGGTGACTGTAACATTGGCCAGCAAATGACATAAATCCAGAATTAATTATAAGGACTTAAATAAGCAAAAGGAGAAGGGTGCAGTGGATCCAAGTTTATTGTGAGATGTCGGCACAATGAAATTTTAATCAGTTTGTTTACCTAAGGAAGAATTAATAGAATATCATATTGCGGAAAATACAGTGGTATAGTTAAAGTCACCTGACTTCAGGCTATAATTTAAGTGGATCACTTGTGTCTTAATATTCTTATACAATTTATACAGTCTTTGGTTTTTATCAGACCTGTGTCCAACTGGTCATGTTGACTGAAGTTAAACAATACTTAATGAGATCTCCCAGAAGGACAGAAGGACCCCTTTCATTCTCCATAGAACTGCACATATTCTTCACCTCCACACCTCCTGAAGTGTCATTCTTGCATCTAATTTTAAGGAAGTCACTATTTATAGATCCTGTCTAATTTATGAAGTGATGGGGGCTTCACAGTTAGGTTGATGCCCCTGTGAAGGTCTTCAGATGAGTGGTGAAGCCTTCCATTCACCAATTGACTTTTAACCTTCTCTGGCTGACAAAGCATGATTTATTTTCATGCAAAGGCAATGAACTTAACGTTTGAATATAGCAACGTTGTTGTGTATAGCCTGAGTACATTGCACATGAAAGCCAACTGTTTCCTAGAAATGCAGTATGAATCAAAGTTAATGTTTACACTGAAAAGAAACTCTGGGGCCTTGATATCTAAAGTGGGAATTTGGATGTTTTCTGTACTCTATGTTGGTAATTTCCAAATCAGTTTTTACCTGTGGAATGATTGTTTTAGGTACACATTATACCTACAATAGTGCTAAGCATTGTTTTGCCACCAAAATATATTTCTTCCTGGAGTTTATCTTGAACTTTAGTATAAGTAACAATAAAATAGAAATGAGACAGAATAAAAGAGTTTTGCTTTCTGAGAACAGAATGACATAAGCAGTTATATAGACTATTATTTGATCAAGGATATACTAAACTCTCCAAATCTATCCACCATTGTACTAGATATTCTTTGGTCAAGAATCCAAGATTGCTTGGTATCTTTGTTACTTTTCTCATTGCTGGAACAAAGTATCTGATAACCACAAGTTAAAGGAGGAAAGGTTTATTTCAGCTCACAGTTTGAGGAGGATTCAGTCCATAGTTGGCTGGTTCCAAGGCAAGATGGCACGGCAGAGAAGAAACAGTTAATGACACAAAAGGCAAAAGGTAGCAAGCAGCAAACCTTCCTTTCCCTTTTATCCCATCTAGGTTAGAATCCTATTGGGTGGTGTCACCCACACCCAGGGTGGGCCTTCCCATTATCCACACCCAGATCTATGCTAAACCAATCAGTGGGCTAAGCCAGTTGTCATGCACTCTTAACCCAGTATCACATTCCCATGATCCAGCCACTCCCAAAAGCCCCACCTGAGAAAGTGCATGAGGCTTTCAGGAACATTTCAGGTATAAACCATAACACATAGAATCAGCTTATTCTATTATATTAGTCAATAGATGTTAGGCATCATTGGAAGTACATTACATAGGTTATATTTTATTTAGTCTTCATGGAAACTATGAAATAGGCATTATTTTATGCAAGTTACACAGACAAAATGAGGCTCTAACAGTCAAACAGCGTGCTGGTAGTGCAACCACGAGGAAGTTGTGCACTATATTAATCAGGTTTGTAAAATGCTCTTATATTTTAAGATGCTTTAACATCTTGGGGACTTGCAGATCCAGGGAGCCACTACCCTTCAGGGGATTTGCTAGCTCCTAGACAGAGAAGACAATTTGCTCAAAAGGACATCTTTGGTATGCAAACCAACCATTTCAGATCTCATACTTGAACCACCTCTTTTATGAAATGTTCACCGGGGAAGCCAATGTTTCCCTTAATGTGAACTACCCCATGGTCACAAGGCAACTAAAAACCGCTTGTCTTCCCAGAGTCTGCTGAAATAACTCAAATTAAGCAGTCCTAATCCTAACCTTGCCTCACCTTTTGCTTCCCATGACCACCATAGGAGAGATTCTGGCCCACCCATGCTTTTCTGCTGTTTCTTCTGCTTCTTGACAAAACCAACTCCTTTCTCCAGTGGCCCTGCATGGTGTGATGTGTCTCTTATCTTGACAGCTGTGAGAAACAGACTATCCCTCAATACCCTTTGTCTCCTGACCTATTGGCTACAACATACCTACATAAAAATAAAATCCTGGATACTTTAAAAAATACACACCCAGGGTTGAGCCCAAGCCTTCTGCATGACGGCATCCTTGTTCGTAAGCCCAATGATGATGACTTTCTCCTGCTCCTCCACCACCATTTCCTCTTCATCCTCTTTCTCTTTCAGCTTCTCCTCCTTCTTTTCATTTAGTTTTAATTTTTAAAACATTCCTGGATTTCACAAAGAAATTTGAAATGAGATCTTGAGCAGCTTCTTCCCCAGGCTTTCCCAGTGTTTACACCTAGTGCAATTAGCACATCATTGAAAAACTAGGAAATCAAGATCGGTACAATGTAGGTAGTTTATTCAGACTGGTGCTTAGGAGTGTGTTTGTGTATGCGATGTGTTTTTCTGTGTAGCTCTGTGCCATTTAATCGTATCCATATCATCTATAAACTCCAGCACAGTGGATATACTCAACTATAGCATGACCTAAGCCTCTCCTGTCTTACCTTTGTAGCAATACCTCCCTAGTTCTGAGCCTGAGGCTTAGGAACCATCAGGTCTGACACTTTTGGAAGTCAACTGCACTGAAAACCAATGTTGCAAGGATACTTGAGCTCACCACAGCAAGAGGCTTAACACAGAACCCTAGGTGTCAGTGTGCACCACGAATTTAGTTAAGAGATGCAGCTGCACCCCAGAGAGCAGTCAGCCTCAATCTACTCTTCAAAGGCCAGTTCTTTCTATGAAACAATAAATTTCCACAACAACATCACAAAGAATAACCATAGGTGCTATGCTGTGTATCCTTATCTTTGAAGTAGTTAGTAAAAGGCACAAACCAAAAAAAGATTCTTACAAAAAGAAACAAACAGAAAATAACACAAACTTTTCTTTACAGTGAACTAAGGTAAACTCTTACTATAAATGAAACAGACTAGCAGCACAATTTATAATAGCTAGGTCCTGGAAACAGTGCATGTATCCATCAACCGATGAATTGATAGGGGAAATGTATTTATACACAGTGGAGTACTATGCTGCCATAAAGAAAGATAAACTTGAGACATTCCTAAATAAATGGAAAGTTGAGTTCTAATAAGTGTGTCCTTAAGCCATCTTATCTGTTTCCAAAGTATTGACCGTATAGCAGAATCATGAGCAAATAAAGAAAATGTTTACTATTTCAAGTCACTAAGTTTTATGATACAGAAATATATAATTAAAACAATATATATCTTGGTGTGTAGTATGCCTTCGATGCTTATTAGTGTTTTCATTAATTTGCTAGCATTCCAAGCTTCTATTTCAGATAAACAGTCATCAATCCTTGCATTTAAATAGGTAAATCACAGCCACATAAATGATATATAGCATAAATATATATGGCATGTGGACCTTCTAGAAAGAAGTTATAAGTTCTCAGATCCATTTCATAGCTCTCTCGCTACCATGCTTTGATTATCACATACTATGGACTATTCTCAGGATCAGATAAAATAACAAGTGTAAAATAACTTTATATTTTATACGGCATTAAACAAATATAGTGTATTCTGAAATGAGTAGTATACGTTTTTGTTGATTAATACATAGGTAAAAAGAAATAGACATTAATTACAGTTGAAAAATATTCATTTTATGACATCATCTCTACTGTAAAAATCTTACAGTATGTTAGGTCTTATACAGGGTTATTCTAATTCCATTAATTTGTGTAGGAATCCATGATTTCTAATAAATCAGATAACTTTATATTAAACACAAATGACTGGTAAAATACAGCTCGTCTCATCATTCAGCATGGTATCATAAAAAATAACTTCATTCTATTTTATAATTTTACTTACAAACACAAGAGAGAAAAGAATCATTAAGCCCCCTTGCCCAAATACTCCCAGCAATGAGTTCCAGGTGTCTTCATTTTTCTTCTTATTTTTTTCTACTAACAAAGGGGAATCTGACTTGACAGCATCTGATACAGAAGCTGACAGGCACTTTCCAATTTTGTTCCTGATGGATTATTGACTCTCTTTCATCATTTACCCTAAATTAAGTGGTGGTTAATGTGTTTACATTTTGCTAGGCCTACAAAAACAAGGTTATAGAAAGCAGAAGATGGAAATAAAAGTTTACAACAAGCTTCCTTCTGCCGCTTTCTTTGCAGCTCAGTGGAAAGTCTGACAGCATTGCACATTCAAGTTTTTCATATTATTAAACTAAAATATATATACACACACATATATGTAATACATGCCAAAAGAAAAAAAAGCAGAATAAGTTCTAGTTGGTGATTTTTTTCTTCATGAGATTCTTCTTTGTGGTCCATAGAAAAAGCATCATAAACTGTGTTCAAACTCTTGTTTTCTTTATGTCCCAAACCTGAACATTTTAAATACTACTTTTCTTGGGATGTGTGCTGCACTAGAAAGACAATGTGGCCAACTTTTCTCATTTCTGTTCCCAGCTGATTTGTCACAGGTTCCCATTACATAGATTGATCATCCTTGGAGTAGATTAAAAGCAAGTCCATGAACATGAATAGAAATGTTTAGTCCCATTTAGTTTGAAATTCATTTCAGAAGAAAAACATGAAAAATACCAAGAATAGGTGAATAAAGAAAGACAGTAAGAAAATCCTTAAAAGGCTGCTACACATATGCCATTTGGGGACTTCCTGACTCTTGGGCTTCCCCCCTTAGAGTCCTTTCTCCTCTGTATGGAATTCTTCTGCCAAATTAAGCAGTTGAAAATTGTTTCTGTTTGGAATTTGGGCCGCTGCCATTTAAAGTGTCTCTGAGGGAACTGAAGGTTAAAGTCTATTTTTTTCCAATTTATGGTGATTGTAAAGCTGAACTTGTAATGGAAGAGAAGAGGTTTTAAAAGATTTGACTCTGAATTAGAAAGTTTCAAATTCATTGCTCCTGGTGTTTTGAGAATAGTTAATGATAGAGTACTCAATAAGCAATTTACCTGTGCTACCTTATGTTAATCAAGCCAACTTCTGAATATATCAATTGCATCACATTACACGAGCTAAATAGTGAAATATTTATATGAGTTTGACTTCAACCAAAAGACATTGGCCAGCACTTGCTTATATATGGTTGCTAAAGAAAGACAAGAATCATTGACTAATTAATAAAGTTTCCACTTTTAAACTTTATTTTTGTAGATGTAAGCTTCACTACTAAAAAATAGTTTCTTCAAAGATGTCAGAAAAATAAGTGTCTCAAATGACTTTTTAAGTGAGGAAATACAGTAGCGAAATTTAAAAAAGGAAATACTTAAATCGCAACAATATTCTATTTATAGACCTACAAGGCTAATAGATTCATATAAACCAGTGGTGGTGAACCTATGGCATGGATGTCAAGGGGCTGTTTGTATCATTGAAAGTTCTAAAAGGTTTGCCATCACTGAATTATAAATATTGATCTTGTAAATATTTGTCTTATATTTTAGATTTATACTTAAGGGTATTCTAGATCTGTCTTTGATTATATGCTCACTAGTTTCTAAGTTCTTGTACACACAATATTATGTACAGTATATCAATACAGAGTCTAGATATGACCATTTGGCAAATAAATAGTCAAAATTCAGTTAGGTATTTTTAATGTAATGAAACTATTTGGAGAACCAAACCAAATTTTGAACCGAAAAAACTATTGTGTTTTCTTATAAAAAAAAACTTTCAAAGTAAATTTTACTGGTTTTCTGATCTTACAAATTTTGGCTATGAAGTCTGTTCCATCCCTATGATTTTCAAAAAGCAAACACTGAAACAAACAAAAAACCTATTCACTGGTATTTTATTCAATCCCATTTGTATTTTTATTTTCTGCCACTTAAATTATTGTTTCATCTGGAAGTTAACTTTAAGAAACTTAAGTTTTATTCCTATTTGAATCAAGTTTCCTAATTATATGATCAAATAAAACATTTTCTCAGTATTTCAAAACATCACCTTTAGAATGAACTGTACCGAAGACTTCTCTTGCCACACCACGGAGTTTTACCATCCTATATTACAGTCATTGCTGCAGCAAGCAGCTGACTATAACTGACTGGACTACAACTTGCCTTTGTTAAAAATTTAAATTCTCCCTTTCAGTCCTAGCACTTTTCCTGTCACAGTTCTAAGGAGTTTGGTGAGACCACTCAGCTAATATGGTGCCTGCACAATTCTGGAAATGCAAGTGAATTTATATCCTTGATCAAGGTAGCCAGTGGCTGATGGGACTTAGCAGACTGAGCTTGCTGACCCTCAGCAGTGAAGATCTCCTCTACATGGTCCTCCATGTCCGAAGTGGAACAAAGCCCTGTCACCCATTGGACCATCAGTCACACAAGGCATCCTCAGACCAGCCTTCTTTTCTCACTTACTTCATTCTTCCAATCTATTTGCTTTTATTCTTCTGAATGATTCCCTACGCCTAAGAAATTATGTAGATCCAGGCATTTCTCACAGATTAATTTTGAACTAAGGACAAAGTAAGAAATCATTTTTTAAATCACTACACGTATGTAGTACATAATGTTTATGTTCCTTGTGTGTTGGTACACATACATAACACATCTCGATTCCTTTCCTATCCCCTTTTCCTCCACCCCTTTATCCATGTCTTAATCCCTTATTTTGGTTCATACATATTTGCAATACATAATGTTTACATTCCTTGTGTATAGCTGGTACATGGACATGACACATATTAATTCCTTTTTCTATCTCCCATCCCTTCCCCCTACTTCTATCTCTTGATCTCCTTCCACTTTGAGAAAGATCTACCTCCCTTTTTCCTATTTTCTATCTTTTATTCTTACTTTATTTATTCTTTATTTTATGTCTTGGTTCTATTCTATTGAGTTAATTCCATGCCATTAACCTACCATCGTATGTATGTATGTATGTATGTATGTATGTATGTATGTATGTATTTATCTTTAGAGTTTTTTGAGACAGGGTCTCGCTATACAGTTTACACTGGACTTGAAATCACTATGTGGACCAGGCTGACCTCAAACTCAGTGCGTTCGTCCTGCCTCAGCTTCCCAAGTTCTGGGATTTCAGGTTTGCACCAGCACATCTGGCTAATGTTTTTTTTCTTTTTGGTTAAAACCTAGGGTCTTAGGCATGCTAGGCAAGTGCTGTATCACTGAGCTATTTCCACAAGCCCTTTTTTCTATTTTTAATACCTAGAAAGAAAATTTTATCTATGCTATTCTTCGTTTTCAAACAACTCTTTATTTTTTTCCAGTTAACTTTGAGCTATTTAAGTAATTTCAAATGAAATCCTATTAATTTTTCAAATTAGGAATAAATTGGAGGCTTTTAGCCAGTTTCACATACTTCCAATTACCATCTGTGTCAACTCATGTGGTTTTTACAAAGCTCCAACATCTCCTTTAATAAAATGAGCAAAATGATCCCTTCTTCATCAGGTTAATATGAATAGCAATATCCCCACACCTTCACACACACAAGCACATACAATGACTGACATAGAGTAGACATGAGCATTCAAGCCATAGTTTGTGCATATGCTGATATCTGTGTTATACTACATGCTCTAATCTAGAAACATACTATTTCATTAATGGAAGTAAACTTCATGTTTTGTAGTAAAACGATATTTTTCTGATTTGTCATGGCCTTCTTTTACCAAAATTTTGGAGGAAATCATTTTAATTTTATTTTCCAACTAACTAAAACTAATAATTTATGTTTATTACTCCTTCATGGGAGGAATTGTGCTGCCTGCTTTACATATGCTTTATCAATGCCTTCTTACAACTGTTTGACATAAGTACTACTAGCTTCATTTTACAGATAAATAAACAGACACTGAGAGGTTAAACATATTCCTCCAGCAAGCAAGTAACTTATCCCAGATTCAATATAAGGCTAACTACAGTTTTTAAGAAAGTAATTGATGTTTGTACACTGTTTTTCCAACTAGCCACTACGTGTTAGCCCTAAATATTTCTTGTTGGTTCTCATTAAAAAAACAAAGTCAGGATAATTCCAGTTGCATCTTCCTTTCTAATGCTTATGTTATAAAAATAACATATTTCTTATGTTATAAAGATAACATATTTTTAAAATAAAAACATCTTTGGTGAATCAAAGCAACAATTTTAAAGCTCAAGTTTTAAATTGTTACCGTACTAAAAGAGAAATGTCCTTAGGCCAGAGTGTACTGTACATTTACAAATCTAAAATATTTTGGTAAGTTGGCTTGCCAATCACTAACACCTAGAAGTTTCTCATCATTTAAAAAAATAAGATACAACTGCCACCATATAATTGTCCCACGCTTAGCATGTGGGCATTCTCTGGTCCTTGGTTTGTAAAGGCAAATTCTGAGATACCCAGGAGCAGATGACGAGAAAGGTGTTCAGAGCTCCGGTTAACCAGCCTTCCCACTAAGGATGCCACATCTGGCCAATGCCGACCAGATGCCTCACACAACCCTAAAGACTGGAAACTGGCATCCAACTTCTTCAGTGAGCAGTGTAACTTTCAAAGGGTACATGGCTGAAAGAGGACTGAAGTGTTCCCATATATCCTTCAGCTTCTGCTTCTTTTCAATACAGACTGGAATATGGCACTGAAGACTTTATATACCGAAAACCCAAGGCAGTACACCAGTAGGACTGTTCTTCCAATGAGCCAAGGAGAGTAAAAAACAGCAGCCAAATGCAAGAGAAGGAGATTTGCCCCCAGATGCAAACCAAAGGGAGAAAGAAATGACATCAGCAAGTGGAGATCCCAGTAAGTCATCAAAGTGGTGCTGTGGTTTCACCGTCGGATGGTTTTTCCTGATGGTCACCCTTGAGTTGATTGATCTAGGGAACCTGCATGCTTGTTCTATGTCTCTGTCTTTGTGGAGTTCCAGGGTATTTCCTTGAAGTCCTTTCTCAAACTTGTAAAAGTGTTTCCACAACAATGAGAAAATGAAATGTGTTTATGTAGATTTTTTCCTTTTTCCCCTTTTCCATTAGTATATGTTTATGATACACAATAAATACATCTGTTGTGGGGAGCTGATATATGTGTATCATATCTTGATTCTTTTTCAACCCCTTCCTCTCCTTTACTTTATGTAGAATTTTTAGGTTGGAGAAATAGTTGTTCTTCTTGCACTAAATTTTGTCAAGTGACAAGAGACAAGAATAGTATCATAGGAACTACTGTGTATTAAAAAACACATATAGATAATGCTAGCTTGTACACATATCTGTGAGTGTATATAGTCTTCTGGTAGAAGAGAGTACTACCCTAGTGTCATGATGGTCAGTGTATCATTTGCAAACCTTGAAATAAAGTATAAAAAGCCAATATTAGCCTACATGTCTATAGTCTATGATAAAAGAATCTTAGACTTGCAAAGAAATGTATGTAATAATTGCTCACAGTCCACATATAACATAGAGCAATATTGGGTCTATCCACTTGATATTTTTACTGCAAACTCTGAGAATAAGAACTGTACTTTATTAAAGTGAAAGTAGATTATCTGACTACATATTTAAATAAAATATCCATTTTATTCTTTCTCAAAAATAGAGGGCTGAACTATTTTTGGAAAGGACAATGCTCCTCTGAGAGATCACAAAAACCAGCATGATCATTTTGGGAGGAAAAAGGACCAGGAAGATGGAGGGGAGACGACCAGGCATGTAGTAAGGAGAGGGCCCTGTGATGCGTACACACAGGTCAGAGATGGAAAGTATGTGGCCTTGTGATTTTTACAAAGGAAATGATTTTTAAATGAAGCGAAGTATAGAAGAGGCAGGTGTTGGTTTAAGAGCTGACAGAACGCCCAAATTAAATAGCATTCCATTAGTCTTTTAAATGCACTGGTTCAATAAATGAATGTTTTTAAAATATAGACATCAAATTAAGTGGGCTACCAAGGCTGACAGTTGAAGAACCACTAATCTTCGGAGGGGCATTTCTTTCCTTTTAAGGTTCTGGAACAGATCTCGACCTGGTTAGTGTGTGCATATACACATGTACATGTGTGGTGTGCACACTCAGACACACTCTCAGATGCACACCTAGAATATTAAAAGGATCTGCATTCAGCAATGCACTAATGATCAGAGCTCACTTAAGCCAAGGCGAGGAAAGTGAACTCAAGGCTGAGAACAGAGACTCAGCGGGGATGAGAGATGCTGAGTGTCCCCACCACATCCCGCCGCCCTCCATCTGTGGTTTCTCTCCTGGGCCTCCCTGCAGAGCTGGTTACCTGCGGAAATGGCCAGGCCCAGCCCTGAGCACCAGGCCGGCTCCTAGAGTCCCCACGTAGCCGAGCGGAGCCTGAGGGTTGATCCCTTCGCCCCTATACACAGCCTTCCTTTCACCACCTTTCCTTTATACAAAGACTGGCTTATCCCGATTTTTTTCCCCTGTTGCCTTTGCAATGAAAGGCTCTCCACGCGCAGCCTAATAAAATTCTATGCCTACCCCACCCCCTCCCCAAAATCCCTGCCAAAAAAAAGAGAGAGGGGGAGACTTAAACCTGGAACTCATTTAGCTAAAGGGACTTTAGTTAACAAGAAAGTTACCCATCATGAACTGCAGGTAACACCTTCCGTGATTCTAAATCCATTACCTGGAGACTTAGACCAGGCTGAGTTTGATTTTATGAACTGTGAGCTTGCGATGTTGAAAGTCTGCAAATTGGACATAAATTGGACGCAAAAGACTTGAGGAGCCGAGTGATTTTCATTCTAATGGTGTAAGGCGCTTTGGCTCCAACCAAGAGGTTCCTGTATTCTGGAGCAGAGACAGGGATGGAGGCCCTGTCTACAAGATCTTAGTCCAGAAGCCCCCACCCCACACTGATTTGACTCTAACTCACTCAGCTCCCTCTACAACAGTCATATGTTTAGTGGATTGCTCCAAATTGCACTGAAGTGTTTGGCCAAGGAAAGTTCTAAGGTGCATGCCCAAGCGTGTGTGCACACACGTACACACACACAAACCCCAGCCTAAGGTCTGTAACACAGAATGGGATTTCTCCTACTTACTGTCCCCACCGTTAACAGTGCCCTCCGTTTCTCTGCTGACTCCTTGGAATTCTTTTATAATTTTCTTTTAGAGAGGATGGCTGATGTCACGAATAGTTCAATGACCAGCTTCCCAAAGTTAAGGAACTCAAAGACTCACACCTCAGGGGAACCATCTCTTCTCAATTTAATTAAGCAATAAATTAGTATTCACTTTGAGAATGGTTCCAAGTATGCTCCAGATATGAGGATCTAGGGAAAGGCTAAGGGTGAAGAAGCGACCCGTGTGGAAGTGGCCAGACCTGAGCGGACACTAGAATACTCCTGAGTTGCTTTTCCCTGGCAGCAGCTTATTAGACAGGTTGTGGCAGATTGACGCTACTCTCACTGCTATTTATGTGAGACTTAATGGACAAGTCCAGATGCTCAGGGCTTTGAGCATTTCACTATTTAGCCCAGGCTGGCCTTGAATTCTTGACCATCTTCCTGCCTCAGCCTTCGGAGTGCTGGGATTATAGCGACCAGCCAGGGGACAGTGAGGAGCTCTGCTGCATGCCCCGCCCATGTCCTGTCCCCCCCAGCAACCAGCCAAGCTGCACAAGCACCTGCAGCACCCCACCCACCCACCCTCGCCTCTGGCCTCCTGACTGTGCCAGTACCTGGTTCCACACTACAGACGTACAAGGGGTCATAAAGGCCATTGTCCTGAGCTCCAGAAGATAGAGCGGAAGTGAACAGCAGAAAGAGGGCCTCTCAAGTTCCTTGATGAAAACTGAAGCCCACTGGAAAAGTAAAGAGAATCTCTGCAATAAAGGCTCACCATACCACCGTACTTGGTAAGTTGGAGGGACCATCACCTCCCACCAGAACCTGTACTATCTTCAGGGGAAGGGCAACTGGAACCTGCACTAGAACCTTGCAGAGTTCAACCCTGTAGGAGGACAGGGAGCTCAACTTGGGACTTGCAGCCAGAAATCTGCCTGAATCTCAAGGGTCTGCTACCAGCTTGCTGAGATCCATTGACTTACCTCTGCATACTGCTGCCCATGTTGTTTATTGTGACAGAAGAGACATATCCTGAAGGAGGCCCTTCATTTTTATTTTTTATTCATTTTCAAAATTATTAATTTTTTGCCCTTACTTTTAATTTTATTTTTTCTATTCTTTTCAAATTTTTCTTTTTTTCTTTTTCTCTTTTCTCTCTCTCTCTCTCTCTCTCTCTCTCTCTCTCTCTCTCTCTCTCTCGTTCTCTCACTGTCCAACATTGTTCTTCATCTCCCTTTTTGTTCCTATTCTGGTCCTGATTCTTTATTTTTCTTTTCTTCTCTTTTTCCTTCTTTTGATTGACATTAGTTTTAAAGGAAAGTAAATACAGTTTCTAGCCTCCCTATCGCTGTTAGGTTGTTCTGGTCTCATTTTTGTTCTTTCATTCTGTCTTTCCCTCTTGTCTTCAACAGATTCTTAGAGTTTGTGTGATCTTCCTGTGATCTCTGGCCTCACTACTAACCTTCCCCTATCCTTCTACCTATCTATCCCTCCCTCCCCAACTCCTTCTAACTCCCCTCCCCATCTAACTTGCTATATTGAAGAGTTTATTCACTATAAACATATGTTGGGCTGGTCCTTGTTTTTGTTTAATTCACACAGTTAAAGGTAATAGATTAATAACTACCACAAATTGTTATTTTCTAAGCTGTGCTTGATGCTATGGTGCTGCTGATTGTATCACTTGGGCTAAGGTAATGTGATTGATCTAATCAGGTGTCCTTCCCAGTATAATGAAAATGAGATAGCCTCAGAGTCATTGGAGACTCAAAACCTAAAGACCAGATGTATCTGGAAGACACCTCTGGGAAGCAATTATTCCATAAGGATTGTAAATACAAGCAACAAAGATACTTACAATAAGCAATTTTGAAGTACCAACCCAGGAATTAAACCAAGGACAGTACCAAAAACAAAAATGAGAAGACATTGAAGCAAGGCAAAAACCCAAACTTCCATCCCACCAAATTCTGGGGGAAATGAGGTGGAAAGTTTGATAATCAACCACCTGGACACCCTGAACTAATAGCACAGGAAGTAACAAAACAGATGAAGGAGAGTCTAGAAAAATTCAAAACAGAAATAATTTCCCAGATAACTACAGAGATGGTGAGCATTGTGAAAGACATGATTAGAGCCTTTACAACAGAAATAGATTAAAAAAAAAAATAGATGAGCTCAGAACCATGCTAGAAGCCATGAATGCCCATCATAAGAAAGAAATGGAATCCATGAAAGATTCAAACAGATATCCAGGAGATTAAAAACTCCATTGAAAGTATTCACAGCAGATTGAGTGAATGTGAAAATAGATTATCAGACATAGAGGTTAGTGACCATGAAAACAGAGATTTCTTAAAATTAGTGAGGGACCAAAAAAACTCAATCCAGCTACTGCTAGATGATGCAAGGAATAACATAAGACTGATAGGAGTCCATGAAAAAGCAGGAGAAAGTACAAATGACATAAAAAAAACCTGTTCACAGAAGTAATATTAGAAAACTTCCCAGACAGAGGTAGAGAATTGGACATACAGATAACTGAGGCATATAGAACACCAACTAGCCATGATAAAAAAAAAAAAATCTATACCTAGACATATAATAGTCAAGATCCCAGAAACCCAACAAAATAACAAAATCCTACAAGCAGTTAGAGAAAAGAAACAAATCACCTACAAAGGAAAGCCCATCAGAATCACAGCAAACTTGTCAACACAAACCCTCAAAACAAGGAGAACCTGCAGTTAAGTATTTCAAGCCCTAAAAGAAAATAACTTCCAACCTACACTGTTGTATCCTGCAAAATTATCTTTCAAAATTGATGGAGAAATTAGATACTTCCACAACAAAGAACACCTGAGAAATTTCATGAACACCAAACCAGCACTCCAAACAATTCTAAACAGTATCCTAGAAAAAGACAATGAAGGTCACAACTCCATGAGGCCCAACAGAGCGAAGCCACCAGGCAAGGCAAAATCTAAAGGGAAAGGGGTAAAAATAAAAAAAAAAAGAGCCAACAATAGTAAAACACCATGACAAGGATGAATCAGTATCTATCAATTATAACCATTAATATTAATGGCCTCAATTAATCAATCAAAAGAAATAGACTGGCAGAATGGATTAAGAAACAAATTCCAACAATATGCTGTGTATAAGAAACACACCTAATGCAAAAAGAAATTCATAGGCTGAAAGTAAAAGGATGGAAAACATTTCTCCATGCAACAGGAATCTGAAAAAAAAAAAAAAAGCAGAGGTAGCAATCTTATTTGCAGACAAAGTAGATTTCAATCCAAAACTAATTAAGAGAGACAAAGATGGTCACTACATCCTTGTGAAGGGAACAGTCCAAGAGGAAGAGATGACAATCCTAAATATATATGCACCAAATACGAATGCCCCCAACTATACAAAACAAATATTAATGGACATGAAAAACCAAATAAGCACTAATACAATTGTAGTGGGGGGGCCTCAATACCCCACTATCACAAATAGACAGATCATCTAGACAAAAAAATCAACAACAAAATTCTAGAACTGAACCAAGCTATTGAACAAATGCACTGAATAGATGTTTACAGAGTGTTCCAATCTACAAAATCAGAATTTACATTTTTTTTCAGCTGCACATGAGTCATTCTCCAGAGTAGACCACATGCTAGCTAATACCGTATGTTTAAGTAAATGTAAAAGAATCAAATTTACCCCATGTATATTATCAGACCATAGTGCAATAAAATTGGAGATCAATGACATAAAAACCTGCAAAATTCCCACGAACACATGGAAATTAAATAACACCCTTCTGAACAACCAATGGGTCACAGAGGAAATTAAAGAAGAGATTAGACAGTTTCTACAAATAAATGATAATGCCAGTACAACATACAGGTATCTACAGGACATAATGAAAGCAGTTCTACAAGGGAAATTCATAGCAGTGAATGCCCATATTAGGAAAACAGAGAGAACTCAAATAAACAATCTAATGCTGAACCTCAAGATCCTAGAAAAAGAAGAACATGAAAAACCTAAAACTCATACGAGAGGAAATTATAAAGATCAGAGCAGAAATCAATGCAATGGAAACTAAGAGAATAATACAAAAAAATCAATGAATCCAAGAGTTGGATTTTGAAAGAATAAATAAAATTGATAAACCTTTAGCCAAACTTATCAAAAAAAGGAAAGAAAAGGCTGAAATCCATGCAATTAAGAATGAAAAAGGTGAAGTCACAACAGATCCAGCAGAAATCCAGAGGATCATCAATACCTACTTTGAGAATCTGTACTCTAATAAAATAGAAATCATAGAAGAAATGGAAATGTTTCTAGATACATATGAATTGCCAAAGTTAAATGATAAAAATTCTAAACACTTCAATTTCAATGAGTGAAATTGAAAATGTAATTAAAAATTTACCTACAATGAATAGCCTGGTCCTGACTACTTCACTGCTGAATTCTACAAGACATTTAGAGAAGAACTATCACCACTAATGTTTAAACTCATCAATGAAATTGAAAGGGAAGCAATACTTCTAAATTCATTCCTGGAAGCAAGTGTTACTTTGATTCCAAAACCAGGGAAAGACCCAACCAAAAAAGAGATCTACAGGCCGATCTCCCTAATGAGCACAGTTGCAAAATCCTCAACAAGATATTGGAAAGCAGAATACAGAGGGTCATCAAGATGATCATACACCCTGACCAAGTCGGATTTATCCCAGGGATGCAAGGATGGTTCAACATATGTAAATCAGTAAATGTAATACACTATATTAACAGAACCAAGGACAAAAATCATATGATCATCTCAATAGATGCAGAAAAAGCATTTGACAAAATCCAACACCCATTCATGATAAAAACCCTACAGAAAATTAGAATAGAAGGTCTTTATCTCAACCTGTTAAAGGCTGTCTATGAAAAACCAACAGCCAACATCATACTAAATGGTCAAAAACTGAAAGCTTTCTTGCTAAAATGAGGAACAAGACAAGGATGCCCACTATCACCACTTCTATTCAACATAGTTCTGGAAACATTAACCACATCAATTAGAAAAGAGAAAACAATAAAAGAAATAAAAATAGGAAAGGAAGACGTTAAACTGTCATAATTTGCTGACAATATGATACTTTACATAGAAGACCCAAACAACTTTGCCAAAAGACTTCTAGACTTAATTGACAGATTCATAGAGTAGCTGGATACAAGGTCAACACTCAAAAAACAATAGCTTTCTTGCACACAAATAACGGATTCACGGAGAGAGAAATCAGGGCAACAATTCCTTTTACAATAGCATTAAAAAAAAAGAAATATCTAGAAATCAATCTAATGAAGCAAAAAACCTCTACAGTGAAAACTACAGCACTCTGAAAAAAGAGATTGAAGAAGATATAAGAAAATGGAAAGACATCACTTGTTACTGGGTAGAAAGAACCAATATAGTGAAAATGGTCATACTTCCTAAACTGTATATAGATTTAATGCAATTTCAATTGAAATTCCAACAATATACTTCACAGAACTAGAGAAAACAATCCAAAAATTCATTTGGAACCATAAGAGACCTAGAATAGCAAAAGCAATTCTAGACAACAGAGACATAGCAGGGAGTATCACAATCCCCAACTTGAAACTATACTACAAAACTACTGTGATAAAACAGCATGGTACTGGCAAAGAAACAGACATGAGGATCAGTGGAATAGATTAGAAGATGCAGAAACAACTTCAGACATACTCAGCCACCTCATCTTTGACAAAGGAGCCAACCATCCTCACTGGAGGAAAAATAGCCTATTTAATAAATGGTGTTGGAAAAACTGGATTTCAACCTGCCAAAGATTAAAACTAGACCCATGTCTATGCCTATGCACTAAACTAAGATTGAAGGGGATTAAAGATCTAAATATTAAAACAGAAACACTAAACTTGCTGGAAGATAAAATAGGTAGAACTGTTGAAGACATTGGCATAGGAAAAGACTTTATGAACAAAACATCAGTAGCATGGGAACTAGCACAAAAGAATCAACAACTGAGATCTCATCTTATTAAAAAGCTTCTGCACTGCAAGAGAAACCACCAACAGAGCTAAGAGACAACCTACAATGTGGGAAAAAAAATTTTAGCAGCTTATTTCAGACAAGGGACTACTATCTAGAATATATAAAGAACTTAAAAGAATCAGACCCCCCCAAATTTAAAGACCCCATTAAAAAAATGGGCATCTGAAATGAACAGGCATTTCTCAGACAAAGAAATAAAAGCAGGAAATAAACATGAAAAAAATGTTCAATATCACTGGTCATTCGAGAGATGCAGATGAAAACAACACTGAGATTCCACCTCACCCCAGAAAGAATGGCTGCTATCAAGAAATCAACTAATAACAAATGTTGGCGGGGTTGTGTGGAGAAAGGAACCCTTCTCCATTGCTAGTGGGAGTGCAGACTGGTGCAACCACTGTGGAAATCAGTATGGAGATACCTCAAAGAACTAGGAGTAGAAGTCCCATTTGACCCAGCTATTCCCTTTCTGGTATCTTCCCAGAAGAATTAAAAGAATCATAGCACAGGGATATATGTGCACCCATGTTTATAGCAGCAGTTTGTAATAGGTAAAGCTTGGAAACAGCCCAAGTGCCCATCAACAGGAAACTTAATAAAGAAGATGTGGTGGTTTTATTTTTTTTTTTGAAACTTGTCGTTTTTATTTGGATAACAAGATGTGGTTCTTTTATAAAATGGAGTACTACTCAGCCACAAAGAAAGACAAACTAGAGACATTTATAGCTAAATGGATGTATATTGTGGCCATACTCTTAAGTGAAATAAATAGGACACACATGTGTAAATACTGAATAGTTTCTCTAGTTTGAGAACCTGAAAGTGTAAGTAAGGATTAAAATGATTAAAATGATTAATGCACAATTTGAAATAGGAAGAAAAGGTCCAAAGGGGTAGGGGAAGTGGGAGAGGTAGGGGAAAGGAAAGAAGCGAAAGGAAAAGTTATGAGAAAAGGAAAAAAATGGAACAGTCTTTGTAAATAGGGAGGGGTGGAGGGGGTGAAGGGAGGACAGAGAATAGGGAAAAAAAAAGAACCAAGATACATCATGTACAGGTACAAGGACCCAATGATAAGTGTAAATGCATTGTGTACCTCAAATGTACCAATGAAAGAATTTAAGGGAAAAAAAGAATCTGGAAAGGTATATATATATGTATCATAACTCACATATAAAACCAGGTACAACAGATTCATAATGAACATGAAATAAGAAAATAGAGAGGAAGGAAAGATAAAAATCCTACTGAGGAGATAAAAAACAGCTGTGAAAATCTGTGTTTAAAAAAAGATTGAAAATCAGCATCAAATAGATCATGGTGCCACTTGAGGGTGTGGCCCGGTTTCCTGTGCACAGGGAACAGAGGGAGACAGATGAAAGGCTGAAATGGCCCTCTGTCCAATTCCCAATGCCAAGCTGGAAGGTGAGGTTCAGTAGATATGCAATAGCACAAATGTATGAAATACTTTAAACACTGAAAGTCACCATAGACTCTGGTGAAATTTTCTCAAATCCATAATTGTATCATCCATGTCATTGTCTTCAATGCCTAAATTATACTTCATATAATGGCATAATGTGCAATTTTTTTTAAAGAACTAGGTCAAGTGATTTTTAAAAAACTGAATGTAAAGCAGTTGTAAATCAAAGAAATTTACTAAACAGTTTTAAAAGCAAATCAAAACTGTTTTAAAATGAATATAAAACAGTCACAGTTGTATAAAATGAGTATAGTATATTATTATTAAAAAATCAAACAGAAAATCTTCATGGATTGAAATACATCAACTCTTGGATAGTAATTAATTATGAAGAAGTAGAAGAGAAAAGACATAGATGCAATACTTTTTTCTTAAAATAATAAAAAATGTTAGTTTCCCATTACTCTAACAAGTACCTGAGCTAAATCAAGTCTATTTTGGCCCATGGTTTCAGAGGGTTTGGTTCATGGTTGCTTGTTCCAGTTGCTTTGGGACTCTGGCAAAAGAGTATATCAAGTGGGGGAAGCTGCTCATCTCACTGCAAAGAGAAAAAGAGGGGGGAGACAAAAAGAGAAAAAAGGAGGGAGCTGTTCCCACTGACCTAATCTCTTTTCACTAGGCCCCCCACGGCTGGTAACTGAGTCTTTAATACATTGAAGCCCACTTTGGGGGACATTCACCATCCACACTACAGCAAAGACTAAAATTGGAACCTGAAGTACACACACCAAAACTTAAAAACTCTTTTATCTGAGTGGTTTGTAATTTTATAACAAAAATGCTGCTCTCTCTCTCCTGCCACCTCCTCACATAATACTTGAGCTCCATCTACAGCTTCCTGAGCATTTCTCAGAGTGCTTCACACAACTCAAGTTTAATCTATGTTGCTAGTGGTGTCCCCTGTGTACAATCAGCTCCAAGGGGGAACAAAGGCTGCTTCACTGCGCCTCCCTGCACACTTTGCAAGGTGGCGGAGAGGGGCTTGTTTCCCGTACAACCTGTGGCTCTCTGAATGCCATCCCAGCACCTTGTGTCCTGGTGTTTCCTTTGCTTTCTGGTTAATTTCTTCAAAGAAAAACTGCCCTGTGGAACTTTCACACCTCTCTGCATGAGTTTCCATCTATACAGGGAAGCATATTTTATTTCCAAAGTTCTTCATGGATTATAGAGAGACGTGGGCAAGGGGCCCTTATCATGTTATACCCAGTTTGCAGGATACAAAAGTGGTGATTATTTTGCCCTTAGAGTATACAGTGGTTTTAGTAAAATATTTCTTCTATCTTTATCTCGGTAGGATTCTTCTAAATGATGACATTAAGTTCGAAGGCTGACGGCTAATCTTAGAATCATCTTTCACCTCTGACTACTCAGACTTTTTACTTGATCAAGTTTTATAATTTTTTTTTCCATTCAAGATGAGTTTCTCCTAAAAGATCCCCTACGTTCTTTTGGTGATCATTTTCTCGTCGTACCTACCCACTGGTTTAAAAGACATGCCCAGACAGAGTGGAAGCTCAGGTTGAATTCTTTACCATACCGGGAAGTTTGCTCTGGCAGAAGCATGTGGGGCAGTCTGGAAACAGGAATAGGCTGGAGTCAGGGAGACTGGTGAAGAAGGAACTTACTACACTCATACAAGCAAATTTGTATTTCCACATTCAATCACACATAGCTGTTTTCTTTCATAATGGATTGTGAGTGCTTTACAACAAATTCATAATTTCTATAGATGTTTCGATGGTATTCTGGCTAGTTCTTCAAGTCTGAAAACCAATGTATTAAAAAATTGAATCTTTGTATAAATATCTCATTTGGTCAACTGTAGGATACACTCCAGCAAGTAGACATAGTTAAAATCTTTCAAACTTTCTCTGCCTAATCTGTGCCTAATACCATAAAACAAAACTCTTGGGAAGATGACACAAGGATGAGGAAGAAAGAAGAAAAAGATACTTAATTTTGCAAATATTCTAAATATTAACTTTCATCATGCCTTTACATAGTGAACACACCCGTTTTTTTCCCCTTAACTACTGTTTATAGAAGCAGCTGAGCAAAAGCAAACAAAGAAAAATAGCTATGGGATATATTTAGAATCACTCAGTAGGCCATCTTCTCTCAACCCCTTTTTTTTTTCTCTTGAGTTTTAAAAACAAAATACTTTCAGGTCTCCTACACCGAGTCTCATTGATCTTAAATAATTAGTGACTTGATTCAAGTAAAGATGAAAACAAGATAAGAAATTAATGAAATTTCAATATTTCTCATGAAGTAGAGAAACAAATTTCATTTGTTCTGTTCCCCTTATTATGAGAACTAAAGATGTGAGATGAAATTTATACTTTTTTTAAAACTCATTTACGGATGAGTTAGGTTTCTATAATTTTGAGGCTCACAGATTTCTGCCTGTAGATTTTGGAACTTAGAGTGTAGCAGGCAAGAAAATAAATCAACTACTGAATAGAATATAGCATAGCATATATCTGAAAGGTCTCTGCATTTTGTTGAGTGGCAAAAATTCAATCTTGGCTGGGCAGGGCAACAAGAACAAACTTTTATTCAGGGTATTCATGTTCAAATACTCAAATAGGAAAGATAGGAATGGGCAAAGAGGAGCATGTGCTTATTTCCAGTCTTGGGTATATTTATGTGGATAGCACAAACCAAATATCACTAGGCGTTATATCAACTAATTGCTATCTAGCAGAATATGAGAAAATGCTTTTTCTAATGCTGTAAATTACTGTCATCACTGCTGATACAAAAACAACAGATATTTCAAAATGGTTCCCCCAAACCATATAGCATTGTGATATTATCTTAAGGAAGGGACCTGTATTCAGTGAATCTTTTCTTCTAAGCTTTACAGAAATGAAAGAATTTCATCCACCTGGGACAAGAAAAACCTTCATTCTTTTTTCCCCTTGAATTTGAAATAGCCAGGTCCATCAGTAAAGGTGAATTACTGCTGACATCTTCACTGTAAGGGAAGATAAATCAACTTTAGCAACAATATTATTCATTTGAATGTGTGTGTGTGTGTGTGTGTGTGTGTGTGTGTGTGTGTGTGTCCCAAATGCAGTTAGAAGCAAAAGTATACCAGGAGCCACACAGGATTCTATAGTTCATTTATAACCTTACCAGAAGGGAGCTGCTCCCTTCTCTCTTCTCTCCTTCACAAAATAAGGTTGTGCTTTATTTTTACATAAGATCATTTTAAGGAATGAACTGTTGTTGGAAATCAGCATTATAAATAATTTAATTAAATTTCTTCATAAGGACTGGATAATTGTCTAAACAATTTCCAGCTAAAATAATGATAGCAAAATAGAGTCTTCGGCTCCAGGGTGTAAACTGAGTCTCAGTGGTGGCATTGGAAGGCAATTATTTTCCCCTGCTTTTTTATTTATATTTACTGGACCCTCCTATGGCAGGAAAAGCCTGAGGACAAAGTTTTGAATGACTAGATGTGGTGGCATGGAAAGTACCTTTTATCTATTTATTTTTCTTCTGGGATCTTACAAGGGCATTTAAATAAAGGGAAATTTATTAGTTAGCAGCAATTGTTGTTGCCTTAGCTGCATCGTAGTCTCTTGATATGTATATATGGATTTTTCATCACCTAAAAATGCTAGGGGCTCACTTTCATGAATATAATGTGTATTTGATTGAGATCTTATTGGGATTTTATCATCATATTCTAATCTATACTTTCTGGCTGAATTAAGACAAAAGCACTTATAAAATATGAATGTGTGTTAAAAAAAAGAAAACGTTATTTTTCTGACTCCATGCTCTCTTTTCCATTCATACAATTTGTTCGCTGTAAGCAATCTGAAAGTGCTGTGTAATTTTTAATTTATAGTTCTAGAGAACAGAATATGGTAGTGTAATAGTATTCACAGTAGGCTAGTACAGGAAGGGCAAGGCACTACATGGCCTCCAATGAGTGGGACATAAGACCACTCAGGTGTAGAAAAGCTTTCTCTTAAACTATACAGTTTCACAAGTAGGACTTATATTCTTTGTGCACTTACAGGGGTGTAGCAGCCAGCCACACGCTCAGTCGTATTTGGACTGACTGTCCAGTGAAATGTGAATGAAACTAGAGTTTGTACAGAATTTATGAGGGAGAGCTATGGAAAGATCCCTAAAAGCACAGCCCTGAATGTGGAGAATGCACTGAAAAAATTCAATCATAGAACCTGCTCAGGTGCCACGTTTAACATTCTGATGGCCATCACACTTTGCGAACTTGCTCAGTGTCTGTAATAACGCACCTGTGAGCTCTCTACTCTGCCCTCCTAAGTCCTATTTCCGCTTTTTGACTGCTCAGCCTACCTCTCATTACTACCGAGTTACTTCATCTCACAATCACTACCAATAAGACATTTTTCACTTTTTTCTGATTAAAATGTAGCTACACAATTTAAATATAATTACATGATTTATATGTAATTTTGAGTGAAAAGTCCCTAACATACTGTTTTCAAAGATACCAAGAGTGGCTTGAAACATCTATGTGCATATAAGTCTTGTGGACACCACATGCTTTTTATGCGTCATACACATTGCTGTCTTTCAAAATATCTTTCAAATTAATGCTGTATTTTGAGCATTTTCCCATAAACACTATTTCTATAACACAGATTTTAGTATGACTATTATTTAATTTAACTAAGTAGGTATAGTTTTGACATTTCAAATTTTTGGTTGGTGTGACTTATAATTTTTTAGAACATGTGGTTATGCATCGCTGCTTTTATTTCCTAAACTGTGTATCACATAATGTAAGTTGCAAGATCAAGTGAACATTTGTAAGGTCTTTGATGAACAGTACAAAACCGCTCTCCAGAAATACTTTGTGCATTTTACCCCTACGTGCACATCCTCTTCTTTCTAACATAGTGATGTTGATTTTTTTTAAGTACCTTGGATATTTTGTTATAAAACCCATAAAGAGCTCTGCACAGTGGGGCAAACCTGTCACTCAGAAGGCTGAGGCCAGCCTGAGCAATTTGGAGAGTCCCTGTGTTGTGGTTTGGAATACCATGCCAAAACACTTGTGCTCAGTGGCAGGGCATTGGGAGGGGGTGCTTGGATCCTCCTCTGAGCACTGGACTCATGAGCTGATTCATCACTGGTCAGTTCACTGGTCAGTGGTAGGGAGTGATGGGCCACTGAAGGTGTGCCCGGGAGGGTTTATCTCCTGCAGTTCCTCCCCTCTGTCTCTGCTTCCTGGCTGCCATTACACAAGCAGCGTTCCCCTACCCGGGCTCTTCCACCATTTCTGCCTTAGAGCCACCCACAACGGAAAACATAAGCCAAATTAAACCTCTTCTTTTTTACATTATGAATGCCAAGGATTGTGTTCCAGTGACAAGGAAAGTGGGTAAGACGCCCTGTCTCAAAGTAAAATGTGTTGAGGGTATAGCTCAATAGGAGTGTGCTTGCTCAGCATGTGTGAGATCCTGGGTTCAATCCCTAGTTCAGGATAAAAAAGAAGAGAAAACCTACAAGAATGTAGAAACACATGTGTGTCTACTCTCAGGTGTTTTTCAATTCACTATTAGATGATTTCTGGGAATAGCACCCTGGTGCACATCTCCTCCGGGACTGAAGCTTGGTATTTTCATTCACTAGGTATCTATTTCTAACTTCTAAAACAGAAAAGTGTGTTGAACTATTTTTATTTCTCATGGCAGCAGGGCACTTGGGTTCACAGGAAGTAGTGTGAAGAATCACTCTACAAGGAATGTTAGGATTGTAGGAGGAACAGAAGACAATGGAGAGGGAAATGCTTTTGGAAAAATTGAAAGATTCTAGGCACAGGATAATGTTCAATGTGTGAACAGCTTTGTAGTTGGAGTCAGATTGACAGTAGGAACTGTGGCACTTGAGAGGAACTTCTTTCCAACTATAGAAAAGAATATTGAAGCCTAATTTGTCAAACTGCCATGTACTTAATAAAGACTGCAAACTGTCATCTTTACCACACTTACCTCACATTTCCTAATTTATAAAATAGAACATTAAAATAATAATGGTCATAAAACCATCAAAGTTGAAATTTTTCTTACTGCAAATAACCAAGGTCAAAGCTAGCATGGTAGAACACAGAAGTGTTCTCAGTATTCTTAGCCACGTATGAAGAGGACTGATGCACTCATGATACAATGTGAAGGAAAATTTCCAGCCTTAGATGTTGACACACCTGGATTTGAGTATCACCCTTGAGACTTCATGAATCCCTTAATTTCTCTGAGCTTCAGTTTTTCAATATATTAGAAATGTATTTCATATGTCTTACCTTTCTAATTTAATTTTCAAGGATTCAGATGGACAGTATATATAAAAGGCAGAATGGAGAATAAAATATTCAACAAATTGCATTTATTAGAGTTGAGTGTAAAACTATAGAGAAATACTGAATAGGACTATATAGTCAGAGTTCCTTAACAGCACTCAACAAATCTCAGGTTTTAAGATCATGCCTGGAGTCATCACATAGCACAATAAATAGTTAATTCATTTAATTTGATCCAAATCCCCAATAGTGATTACAGATATACTTCACTGAGCTGAGCCTTGGGATTTCAGAGACTAAAGAGTTCACTGGGTTACCTTGTGAGTCAGTTTTTCTAAGACAAATGGTAATTAGCATGTATCTAATAACTGCCCAAAGACTGAGAAACATTTCCACTTCTAGTCATTTATATCATACTCAAATTAATAATCAAGTATTAGTCCCCAGTCTTCCTGCTTTCTATGGTTAACACACCCAATCATTTGCCTTTCCTCACGTAGAACCTACTCCATGTATTTGTCCATTTTTACTGACAGTCACTAGATTTTGCCAACATGATTGTGACTTTGGTTCTGAAGACTTGTATGTACAAGATGCATGGCTCACTGCTATTAAGAATTGTAGAATTTGTAATCATCTGGAGTAGATTCCTGGAATTAAAGATTATGTATGAGCATTTTTCTTCTGAAGTCATATTCACATTTTCATTGGTTTAGCAAATCATGGACTTTGTAGAAACAAATGGGATATTTACCTAAGGTTAAACTTTCAAGTAGAAAAAAAGCCAAAATAAGTATGTCTAGCCCTCAGGAAAGTAAGTGTGAAAGAGCAAGGTTTGCACAAGACTGCTTTTCTTCAGGTCGGTGGTTTAGAAAAAACAATCTCAGAAATGGTATCAATAATTCCTTGTATAGAAATGAGAAAAGCTAAGCACAAAGGCAAAATTAGAAGGGTGACATTTCCCTATTAGACTTCATTATATGAATCATTAAATTATTTGAAGAACTAAAAATAAAGATTCACACATCATATCATCACCATCATATTAAAATAAAAGCCACCAAAACCGAAAAAAAAAACATTTGAGAATGATTCTCTGTAAAATTAACTATACCATCTGTTCACAACACCTCCATTTTTCTCTCCATCAGTGCAAATTACTGATATTTGACTGTATAAAGTTCAAGTGGGGTTGGTTCAAGAACTTCCCTTTCTTGAACACATGAATGGATGAAGGCAAAGTGCAATGGACAACGGCAAAAAAGACAGGACATTCCTGCCTTTCAGTCTGTGACAGAGACACTTTGCATTAGAGAAGACAAAGAGAACATTGCCATTTTAATTTTCTTATTATAAAAGATATCTAGATGGGAGAATTTGTCCATTTCTCTTTAAGAATTGGTTCAATTATTTTAATACTGAAACATGTTGGATAAATTTATTTAGCAAATTTTTGAACTCAGTTTATTTTCTTTTTACAGTATGTCTTTAGTGGGAGAAATTGAACAGAAAAAGGAAAGGAAACTTAGAAAGTACACATTTGAGCAGCTAACAGAGTTAACACACTAGACCCTTTGATAGATGGGGAGTAGAGTTCATTCGAAGCCAAGTCCCCTAGAAATAAAATGAGAAACATTATGGTATTTCCGTTGAGATGTTGGTTTCTAATTAATTTAGGAAGAACCATTAACATTATATGAGAAAACAATGAAATTACCCCACAGCATTTCAGTTCTCCTGTGGAAACACATCCAAGATAAATGCTATCCCTTGATACAGCACCATCAGTTACATTTCTAAGATTTCCTTGGCTCCTTGTCCTACATTGCCAACATCAGCTGCTAAAGAAACTCTTCAGTGAGACCACACAGGTACTGCCACAGGAAAAACAACTGTGTGCCCAGGGAGCATTTTCCAGCCAGTTCATTGAATGTATTCACATTTTTCTCATATTAGCCAAGAGATGTTTAGAATAGTATCCATAGCATAAAGATTTCTTCCAGTATTGTAAGCACATTTTTCTGATGACATTGCATCCTGATCTCAGTCTCTCTTAGTCTCTGTATCTCTTGCTCTGTCTCTCCTTGTCTCTCCACTTCTCTACCTACCTATCTTTATGTTAAATCAGTCCTCTCTCCCTGGTTGGAAGTGAAATATTTCTGTAAACCAACCAACAGACTTGCATGAGTTTCAGTATGGATCTGAGCTCATTTATCTTTACAAGGACATCGAAAGAAATTGAGTCAAGTGTGGTGGCACACACCTATAATCCCAGCTTTCAGAGGCTGAGGCAGGAGGATCTAGGTGAGTTTGAGGACAGCTTGAACTACAAGTGAGTAGGAGGCCAGCCTGAATTGCATAGATAGACCCACTCTCAAAAACCAAAACCAAAATAAATAAATAAATCATGTATTAGCACTGACTGTATTCTACTATTCTATCATTTAATAACAATGCCATTTAAATAAATCATCTAATAATACTATTATTTGTTTTTTACAGAGATGTGAATTAGGAGAACATATTTTTCATAGATAGGATTATGCCAAAAAAGAGCAAGCTCATGTATTAAACATACAGATATCTTTCTCTATCTGAAAACAAAATATATAAAGATATTCCCTAGTAACAGAATTCTCAGATATAATTAGTGCAGAACAGACAGGAAAAATAACCACAGTGAAAGAAATGATGCTGGTAATGCTATTTTATGATCTCACCTTACACTCTCAGTATTATGCTAAGACCCAGAAAAGTGGAACTTTGACGCTGGGTCCTCAGCTGCAGGATCTTCACACTTTGGAGTAATTTAGAAGGATCCTGTCATATGCTCTAAATGGGGAATCTTCTGGCCCCCAGTCCCTCTTTTTCTGAAGGCATATTATAGTCCTCCCTCCAACTACAAAGTTGAACTATTATTCTTATGTTCTCATGTGGACCTCGGTGTGAGAGTCACTGAATCCAGGAGGGTAAATTAGCAGTGGATATTTTGCACCTGAATTACTGTTCTCCTTTCAGTTCTCTGCTTAGTATCACTCTTGATAACATTAATACATATAAGGATGTTTTGTCCAACAGTTTATGTGTCCCTTTCCTACCTTAAATCCTCAGGTGATTCTTCACTCATCTCACTATGAGGTCCATTATGAGGTCATTATGAGGTCCATCATCTCACTGTGAGGAGTTATGTGACTCCATTGACTTATGTGGTCACACTCAAGACTTTGTCATTACTAATAACTATGGCAATTCTAAAATCTTACTTTCAAATACCACTGTCTTTATCTATTAACCTTCCAGTTCATTTGCTGTGGTTTCCCACACTGGGATCCCTCCCTCAGCTCCAGGAATTCACTAATCCATACATACCTCAATCCATTGAAAGCATTGCTTCAATTATTTGTAAAAGGTTTTTTCCACCTAAATAATCTTCCTTTCTAGCAAATATATGACAACACACGATCTAGTACTAGATCCATTCCCTTGCACACACCTTTAACTTTTATGCCCCACCCGTCAACTCCCTTGATCTGAGGATCTGAATACCCTTCAAGTAACGCATATGATAAAATGTCTCAGTTACTTTTCTCATTGGTGAAACAAAATACCCAACACCCAGAGTTAAAGAAGAAAAGGTTTATTTAGCTCAGTTTGTAGAGGTTTCAGTCCATAACCAGCTACCTCCACAGCAGGGTGGCATCACAGAGGAGAAACAGTTCATGGTGGGCAGAAGGTAGCAAAGCAAGCAAAGACCTTACCAGCTTTTTTCTGCTCCTTTTATATTCTATCCAGACTACCGGGATTAGGGTGCTTGCAAATCAATCAGTGGAATTATTTAGTAATCAACCACCCTTAATCCTAGCACCCTAAATCCTAGGATTGTACCATGAGTCAATCCTAGTGTCAAACACTCTAGATCCAGCCACCTCTGAAAAAGCTCCACATGTGACTACATGAGGCTTTGGGGGCACATCTAGACACAACCTATAATATACAGTCATGATCATAAAACACAGATAAGCCCCCAATGCTCCCAGAAAATGTTAGCATTTTAACTTAATAATTTTCTTTCCTAAAGATGATATCTACTGAATCTCTTCTGAAACTTTGTTCTACAGCCATACCAACCTGAATGAGCCTGATCTCATCTTCTGAAACTTTCAGCACCTTCATTCTTCTCTCTCAGTAAAGTCTAGACTCCTACTTCATAAAGAAAATAGATCAAATCTTGTAAGAGCTGGAGTATTTACTGCAGCCTCATCTATGAAATTAGTTGACTATATTATATGTGACTGCTCTCAGTATAAAACCTACAAACACTTCTTGCTTAAGACCATTTGTATGTTAGGGATCCATTTCCCCTACCCTTCTTAGGCATTAACTTCTAGGACTTCCTTTTTTCTCTTCTGTTTCAATCTTTTCTTATTCTAATTGTTCATTCCAAAACGTATTCTGATTTTCCTTACATCACCCATCTTTAAAAACAATTCCCTAGATTCAAGACCACCTTCAGTTATATTCCATTTCTCCAATCACTTTGTTAGCAACAGTTTTCAAGAGGTATCTATAATCTTTGCTGTTATCTGAGCTACCAATTTGTCCTCAGATAATTCCAATAGGGCTGCACTCCATAGAATTTTCTCATGTAAAGGTTACTAACAACAATCGTTATGAAAGAAAATGTCCAAGTCTTCTTTGTTTTAAATCACCTGTCATCGTCTATTCACAAAGCAGGCCAATCTTTCTCTCTTGAGAAAGATTGTTTCATCCTGTTTCCTAGGATGTTTTTTCAAGAACAACATCCATCTGCCTTGATTTCCCACTTTTTCTTATTGTTCGTTCTTCCTCTCTTTTACTTCCTTTTCCTCCCTAACCAGATCTCAAAATATTAGAATATCATACAGCTTCATCCTCAGATTCCTCTTTTCTTCAGCTTTATATAATTTTCAGGTTTTATTTATTCTCCTAGTTTAAAATAATTAAATTTAAATGCTTTAAAATATAGAACTCTATTTTTGGACTTCCTCTCTTTTTCAGACTTATATAATAATATTTGGGAGATTTTATTTATTGTCCTGGTTTTAGATACTATAAAGAATTTTAATATTTTTCATTACTTCTGAGGTCAGTAATTATTTATCTGACTTCTGATTTGAGAGGATACTGAATAGCCGTCTCAGAAAAATGTGATAAAAAAGAGTACATATTTCCCCCCAGAAAACTTTTTCCAAAGTTTTGATATTTTAGTAAGCAATATCACCACCACTTTTCCAAGTACAAGGTCAGAGTCATCTCTTTCCTGGGTTATTCTGGTTAATTTTTCCAGTCTTATACCTCTACGTTTCCCAGAGTTACCTTCTGTAGTATTCTCTCCATATAGCAGAAAAAAAAAAAGAAACATTTTCTCTTCTCCCAAATTGGGGATTTTCTCCTCCTCCTTTCCTCTGCTTAAAACCTAATTACAACCAGATTATGTGATGATGTTACCCTCAGAGAGGATTACCAGACACTGTAGACTAAACTGCCCTGCTTGTCTGAGCTCTGCTGTCTCAGTCCTTCCTCTGTCCTGACGCATCTGCTGTAATGCTTCCCTTCTGTCTCAGACTTGGCATATGCCTTTGTTGTCTCAGGACTTTGAATCTGCTGTACCTCTGCTTGGGATGCTTTCTTCACTGTAATTTCCTTGACTTTTTGTTTATCCCCACTGAGTTCCCCAATTGTAAGTACTGATGCCTTACTTGACACCTTAGCTAAAATGGCCACCTGATCTCCATCTCATGACCCTGTTTTGTTTTGTTTCTTCTTTGCAGTCCTTATCAATAACTGGAGTTATCTTATTCATTTTGTGTTCATTTTTAGGATCTTCTTTTATACCCAAGTGAAAGACAAGCTTTCAGAATATTTTGTCCACAGTTGTATCCCAAAACCTAGTAAGAAAATTGCTATTCTGATTAAAAATCCATTAAATCTGCTCACTAGATGAATTGTCCCCATGGACATTAAGATACAAACTGCTGAACACCCTTAAGAATTAGAACAAGCTTTAATGCATTCTCACCAGCTGATTATAGAAGTTAGTCAGAGCACGCCAGCCCATGGTCTCTGAAAACTTTCCCTAGACCAACATAGGTATCTCTAGCTCTCCCAGCAGCATAGATCAGGTCACCCACTGGGACAGGCTGCTGGAGTCCACCCAAAGCCTCTGGGTTTCTTTCATTCACAGGGAGTAACAATGGTGTTCACATCTGTAGAGGACCTCAGTGCCTTCGGGGACTTTGGAAACCAACTGGGTCATATGAAAGACTCCTCTGTCCCACCTTTCCTGAGTGTCAATCTTTAATTTAGAAGAAAAGAAAATTACAGCTCTTTTATTTGGCTGTATTAAAATTTATGGGGCAGAGTGGTTTCCAGGCGGCTGCTCCAGCCGGGCACTGCTCTGATGATGTATGCCTGGGACATGTCACCAGTGTAGCCGGGCTCTGATGATCCATTGCGGCAACAAGTCATTTGTCATACATCACTGGCTCGACAGCCGCCCCCATCTGGGCCTCTCTGGACACTCCAGCAGGGCGTCCTGGCTCCAAACAAGCTCCCTGTTCCTTCAGTCTCAGGACTATTGCATTCACTGTATATTTCTTACTGCTAGAAGGAGAGAAGGAAAACTAGTAGCAAATTCTATGGGGTATCTTAAAACTTTTAAAAGTAAAGGTGTGTACACTCTGATGCCATAAGATACTAACAAGTGATGAATTCAGGAAAGTGCCTTTATGCTTTTAGGATATCGCACTGATACATAAAGACAAGGACATTGTTTAGCATTCATCCTAAGAGTTTTGCATGTGTTAACTAATTTAATCCACTAACTGTGCTATGTTGAAGATTATTATTATCACTCATTTCATAGATGGTGGCCCAGGAAGGTTAATCTGCCTTTTGTCACCCAGCTCATTAAGTAGCAAAAGTAGGATTTAGACCAAAGCAGCTAAAAACTGAAATTTTTGCTCTCAATCACTACGATGTGTTGCATAGATTTTCCTATATGAATCATAGAGGGGTTATTTTCTTTCCATAAACATCTTTTTATTACACTTGGTTTATCTGAATCAAGATTAAACCTAGCCCACACATTGCATTGTTTGTTCTGAAGAAGTGTCTCTTCAGTCACTTTTTCACTGTCATTTTTGTTTGTTTGTTTGTTTGTTTGTTTGGTAGGTTGGTTAGCTGGTTTTTTTGAGACAGGGTCTCACTATGTAGTTCAGGCTTGCTTTGAACTCTCTGTGTAGCCCAGGCTGGCCTCAAATTCACACAGATCCTTCTGCCTTGGCCTCCCAAGTCCTGGGATTACAGGTCCATTACCATTTTATCTTTTTTTAAACCAAAACATTTATTGGTATATTTTAGATATACATAATTATAACATTCACCATAACGACTTTGTACCTGTACGTGATATAGCTTGCTTCTTCTTTTATTCCCGTTGCCACTCTCAATTTTAACTCCTCTTCCCCTCATTTACAAAAGCTTTGTTTCCAATTTTTCATTCCATTCTCTCTTTTTTGTGTCTCTTCTTCCCTTTCCCTCCTCCTCCTTCGCTTGTTCCCCTTCTCATTTAAACAGTTTCTTCCCATTTTCCAAAATCTATTATACATATTGGTTCTTATTTCCACTTTCAATTTCTCACACCAGAGAAACAATGTTATCTTTAAACATATATGTCCAATTTATTTCACCTTAAATGTCAAGGTGCATCCATTTAGCTAGAAATGCCTCAAGTTTAGCTTTCTTTATGACAGAGTGCTACATTATTGTGTAAAAAAACCACATCTTCTTGATGCAGTCATCAATTGATGGACATTTGGGCTGTTTCCAAGAGTTAGCTATTATAAATTGTGTCATTATAAATATGGGTTTGCATATATTGCTGTGGTATGATGCTTTTAATTCTTTCAGGAAGATACCAAGAAGACGAATATCTGGGTAGAATGGAACCTCTAGTTTCAGATTTTGAGAAATATCCACACTGATTTCCACAGTGGTTGCACCAGTCTATACTCCCATCAACAGGGGAGAAGAGTTCCTTTTTTCCCACAGCCCCACCAGCGTTTGTTATTGGCTGATTTTTTTTATAACAGATATATTTTCTGGAGTGAAGTGGAATTTCAATGTTGTTTTAATTCACATTTCTCTAGTGACCAGTAATGTTGAACATTTTTAATATATTCATTTGCTATTTCTACTTCTTCATCTGAGAAGTGTCTGTTCATTTCAGATGCCCATTTTTGGATTGGGTCTTTAAATTTGGGTGATTTGGTTTTTTGAGTTCTTTGTATATTCTAGATATGGGTCCTTTAGGGAACAGCTGGCAAAAATTTTTTCCCACACTGTGAGTTGTCTCTTCACTCTGTTGATGGTTTCTTTTGCTGTCCAAAAGCTTTTAAATAAGATGAGATCCCAGTTGTTCGTTGTGATAGTTCCTGTGTGATCGGGTTTTTGTCCATTTAGTATGATGTTGGCTGTTAGTTCGTCATAGATGGCTTTATCAGATTGAGATAAAGTTCATCAATTCCAATTTTCTATACGATTTTTATTGTGGATGGCTGTTGGACTTTGTCAAATACTTTTTCTGCATCTATTGAGATGATCATATGGTTTTTGTCATTGGCTCTGTTTATATGGTGTATTACATTTATTGATTTCTGTGTGACTAACCATCCTTGTATCCCTGGGATGAATCCTACTTGGTCAGGGTGTGTAACTTTCTCGATGATTTGCTGCATTCTGTTTCCAGTGACTTATTGAGGATTTTTACAACTGTGTTCATTAGGGAGATGGGTCTGTAGTTCTCTTTTTTGGTTGGATCCTTCTCTGGTTTTGGTATCAGGGCATTGTTTGCTTCCAGAAATGAATTTGGGAGTATTGCTTTCCTTTCAGTTTTATTAAAGAGTTTGAGAAATGGTGGCATTAGATCCTCTCTAAATTTCTTGTAGAATTTAGCAGTAAATTCATCAGGGCCTGGACTTTTCTTTGTTGATAGACTTTAAATTACATCTTCAATTTCATTAACTAATATTGATTTATTTAGAATTTTTATGTCTACTTGATTCAGCTGTGGTAATTTATAGGTTTCTAGGAATCTGTCCATTTCTTCTGTGTTTTCCTTCTTATTAGAATGCAGGTTCTCAAAGTAGGTATTGATGATCTTCTGGATTTCTGCTGGATCTGTTGTGATTTCACCCTTTTCATTGCTAATTGCATGGATTTGAGTTCTTATATTGATGTCTGTCTTCCAAGATGAAATGAACACAGAGACATTGTTCAGGCATTTTATTCATTTTTATAATTTACATGTAACTGATAATGCTATCATTAATGATGTCATCTAACAATTGTATGGTGGAGTCTAGGGAATGTACTAGGTGTTTTGCTTACTTTAATTTGGTCTCCCAATCTTGCCATCATTGTTGTATCTTTTCGTTGTGTTTTGTTTGTTTTATTTTAAATCTAGGAATGAAGAAGTGCATAAAAATGTGTGGAAAAGGTTTACAAAACAAGTCACTTGACAAGAACCCACAGAGGGAAGACCAAGTGATCAGGGGAAGCTATAAACTGCAAAAGTGAGTGGGATCAATCCCTGGTACCAGAAAAAATAAATAAATAAAAAAGTGAGTAGGTAACCAGGAATAATTTCTATAGCATAGTTGAAATGCTGTTCTAAATAAATTAACCTTGTTAAATTCTATTCAAATGTCATTAAAACAGAATCTTCAAAGTCTGCATTTTGTTCCAAATGAAAATTAAAATTTATGGAGAAATATTTTTATGTACTTATATCCTTAATAATTTTCAGCATTTTTTACAATAGAGTCCATCTTTCCGTACTAAAAATAAAAGGGGGTGATAAAAAAGAAAACAATTTCATTAATTATTATAGTTCAAAAAATATAAATAAACCCCTTCAAATAAGATGGAGATGACCTGAGAGTGGAGATTATAGGAATAAGGACATATTTTTCTATTGTTGATAATTTCACTGCTTTAAACAATAGTGACAGAATGTATTTCCAAATTAGACAAGAAAGGGTTTGAATACATAACTGCTTTTCTTCCTTGGAAACACCAGTTCTCTTTTTCAGTTGAGTCTTTCTCTGCTTTGGAGATCAAGGTGATTCTTGCTTCCAGGAATGAATTTGGGAGTATTGCTTCCCTTTCAATTTCATTGAAGAGTTTAAACAGTAGTGGCAGCAGTTCCTCTCTAAATGTCTTGTAGAATTCATCAGTGAAGCCATCAGGGCCCGGGCTTCTCTTAGTTGATAAGTTTTTAATTACATTTTCAATTTCATTGCTTGATATTGGGTTGTTCAGAATTTTTAGGTCTTCGTTCAACTTTGGTAATTCATTTGTATCTAGGAATCTGTCCATTTCCTCTATGTTGTCCATCTTATTGGCGTATAGGTTCTGGAAGTAGGTATTGATGATCCTCTGGATTTCTGCTGGGTCTGTTGTCATTTCACCCTTTTCATTCCTAATTGCATGGATTTGGGCCTTTTCTTTCCTTTTTCTGATGAGGTTGGCTAAAGCTTTGTCAATTTTGTTAATTCTTTCGAAGAATCAACTCTTAGCTTCATTGATTTTTTTGTATCGTTCTCTTAGTCTCCATTGCATTGATTTCTCCTCTGATCTTTATAATTTCCTCCCTCGTATGAGCTTTGAGGTTGTCCTGCTCTTCTTTTTCTAGAAGCTTGAGGTTCAGCATCAGGTTGTTTAATTGGGCTCGTTCTGTTTTCCTAATACGCGTATTCACTGCTATGAATTTCCCTTGTAAGACTGCTTTCATTGTGTCCCATAGATTCCAGTATGTTGTATTGTCATTGTCATTTAATTGAAGGAACTGTCTGATTTCTTCTTTAATTTCCTCTGTGACCCATTGGTTATTCAGAAGTGTGTTGTTCAATTTCCACGTGTTTATGAAATTTTTTGAGTTTCTTTTGCTATGGATCTCCAATTTCATTGCACTATGGTCTGATAATATACAGGGGATAAGTTCAATTTCTTTGCACTTACTTAAACATGTTCTATGTGTGAGTTTGTGGCCTATTTTGGAGAATGACCCATGTGCAGCTGAGAAGAATGTGTATTCTGATTTTGTGGGGTGGAAGACTCTGTAAACATCTGGGTTTTTTTTGTTTTGCGGCGGGGGAGGGTTTGGTACCATCTGTTAAGTTCATTTGTTCAAGAGTTCATTTGAGTTCTAGTATTTCATTACTTATTTTTTGTCTAGTTGATCTATCTATTTGTGGCAGTGGGGTGTTGAGGTCCCCCACTACAACTGTATTAGTGCACATATGACTTTTCATGTCTGTTAGTATTTGTTTTATATAGTTGGGTGCACTAGTGTTTGGTGCATAGATATTTATGATTGTCATCTCTTCCTGTTGGATTGTTCCTTTTACAAGGATGTAGTGTCCTTCTTCATGTCTCTTAATCAGTGTTGATTTGAAATCTACTTGATCTGCCAAGAGGATAGCTACTCCTGATCTTTTTTGGGTTCCTGTTGCATGGAGTATTGTTTTCCACCCTTTAACTTTCAGTCTATGAGTTTCCTTTTGAATTAAGTGTGTTTATTGTATATAGCATATTGTTGGATTTTGCTTCTTGACCCATTCTGCCAGTCTATTTCTTTTGATTGGTGAATTGAGACCATTAACGTTGATGGTTATTACTGAAATGTACTGACTTGTCATTGCCATGACTTTTTCTTTTTGTTGGGTTCTCCCCCTTTCCATTTAATTTCTTGTCATGCCAGATGGGTTCATTCTGCTTTGCTTCCTGGGGTTGTGATCCTCAATGTCTGTTCCTAGGATATTGTGTAAAATTCTTTGGAGTGCTGGTTTGGTATTCACGAAGTTCCTAAGGTGCTCTTTGTCATAAAAGTATCTTATTTCTCCATCAATTTTGAAAGATAGTTTTGCAGGGAACATCAATCTGGGTTGGAGGCTGTTTTCTTTTAGGGCTTGGAATATGTCGCTCCGAGCTCTTCTTGCCTTGATGGTTTGTGTTGAGAAGTCTGCTGTGATTCTGATGGGCTTTCCTTTGTATGTGATTTGTTTCTTTTCTCTGACTGCTTGGAGAACTTTGTTCTTCTGTTGTGTTTCTGGAATCTTAACAATTATATGCCTATGTGTAGATTTTTTTTGATCAAGGCTATTTGGAGTCCTATATGCCTCACTTATCTGTATGTCAAGCTCTTTTCCCCTGCTTGGGAAGTTTTCTGCCATTATTTCTGTGAAGAGATTTTTTTTTATGTCATCTCCACTCTCTCCTGTTTCTTCATTGAGCCCAATCAGTCTTACGTTATTCTTCTTTGCATCATCTAGCAGCTGCTGGATTGATTTCTCATGTTCCCTTATAATTTTGAAGCAATTTTTCTTTTCCTGGTCACTAATTGTAATCTTATCTTCTATATCTGAAATTCTGTCCTCACATTGGCTCATTCTACTGTGTAAACTTTCAATGTAGTTTTTCATGTCCTTGATATCTATTTGCATCTGTTTTATGGATTCCATTTGTTTCTTCTGTTGGGATTCTATCATGTTCCTGAGCTCCTCTCTAGATTTATTAATCATGTCTAGTGCACAATTTCTCCTGTTATCTGAGAAATTATTTCTGATTTCATTTTTTCCAGATCCCCTTTTCTTGCCAGTTCAGTCGGTCCAGGTGGCTGAGTATCAGATTGTTCCATCTCATTTCCCTTTGGGTTTGCTGTAGGTGATCTGGAAGTCTGGTTTTGAGACTTATTTATGTGTTTTCTCATTTCGACTGGGGTGGGGTGCTGTTAGCGCCTGCACGGATTACCTCCTCTGAGCTGGGTGAGGTGGGACAGGGGCCAGGAGCAGCAGTAGGGATGGTGACCCAAAAGCCCTTTCCTGTGGGCTGGGAGCAACGGGAGGGATGGTGGCTGGGAAGCCCCTTCCTCTAGGCCAGGAGCAGTGGGACGATGGCTCAGAAGCCCCTACCTCTGGGCCAGGAACAGCCGGACTCAGTACCTTGGTCTGGTGGTCTGGTGTCTTCTGCGTCTTTGTAGTGTGGAACCAGGTGGCTGCCGGTCTGCAGCGGGGTGATTCGCTGTCTTCCATGTAACTCAGGACCTCGGTCAGGAGTGCACAGACCTTCCTGTGTGCAGCGGGCTGATTCGGCTTGTTCTGTGTGACTCAGGACCTTGGTAGAGCATGCACAGACCTGCCTGTCTGCAGTGGGCTGATTCAGCGTGTTCTGTGCGACTCAGGACCTCGGTAGGGCATGGGCAGACCTGCCTGTCTGCCAATTTTTCCTTAATTCTTAAACTTATTTTCACTTTTCATATTCACCAGTTACAAGGAACCATGATTTATTTATTTATACTTCCTTTCCAGTATCTCTTGAATCATTTTTCCCTTCTGCTTTCCAGACACACACACAAAAACATGCTTGAAAACTTACGGATATTGGTTGCACACTTGTTTCCGCATAGTAATTGTTCAACTTTGAATAAAATTATTTCCGCTGTCATAGTTTGGTGTCCTCTTTTTCATAAATGAAGAAGTTATATCTCTTCTAGTTTTCATAAGGCCATAAAGTTTAAATAAAATAATATGTGCAAAATCCCTATTACAGTTTCTGAGTTGATACTGAGTAAATGTGTATCATGTTGTTCTTCTTTTTGTTATTGTAGCTACCACCTTCTAAAGTCAGCCACTAATTTCAGTTACCAGAGCCCAAATTAAGCTAGTTAAAGAAATACAATTAAAAGTTCTCTTTTAGGGTGGAAATATTGAGGTAGAAGGGCTTAGACTCAGCTCAGTCTTAACCCCCCAATTTTTTTTGGTACCCCCACCCCCAGGTACCAAACTCAGGACCTTGTGCTTGCAAGGCAGATGCCAGAACCAAATATTTGAGAGAAACTAAATGTATATCCACAACACCATACCTTCTCAAAGATTCCACATTCATGTCACTACTATTGCTAAGAAATACACTATTAGATTAACCAATTTGTGAATTTTGGATATTTATAAACTGACTCTCTGTTTGTTCAAGAATTCCTAAGATGTTACACCGATGGTATTTAAGTATCTCCAGAACTTAATTCCAGTTCAACGTTCACAAATAGCTGCTACTTTAAACTTTAACCAGATATCTTGCATAGCTTTCTGTTTGTATAAAATTTTGGTAAATTTGTGTTTTCTCCTTTTGCTAATACTATCATTTTTTCTTAAGCACTTCATAGTCACTTGTTCAACTATTCAAATAATACTTATACTTTATTGAAACATACACAATGCAAATCAAATATTTTCCAAAAAATATATTAAATCAATGAAAGAGTAATTCATTTCCCTACTTAAATTATGTGATGGTAAAAATGTAAAAGTAAGTTTAGTATGCTGCACAACTGAAAATTCACAAGAAATAAAGATATTATGAGTCTGAGGTAATAAGATAAACTAAAAGGTTATAATTCAACTGATTTCAATGTGACAAAATAGAAACAAAAGGAGACTTTTAACCATGAGACCCTGAGTTCGAGTCCCAGTACAAAAAAAAAGGAGACTTTTATAAAATGGCATAAGGGATTTAAAATGAACATTTTACATGTTAGACAGAACAGTAATGTATCATGAAAATAAAATCAATAACTTGGATTTTATTAAATTAAAAACTTTTGCTTTGTGAAATGCATTATTACATTGTATATACCACAAGCAGCACTACATTTGCAAAACAGGTATCTAATTGAAGATGTGCATGTATACAAAATATATGAAGAATCCTTTAACTCGATAATAAGAAAACATGAAAGTCAATTAAAAATGAGCTACATATATAAATAAGATAACTTTCACAGAGATAAGCAAATGGTAAGTAATTATATGAAAAGGTATCTAGCATCATTTGTCAATAGAGAAATGCTAACTAAAATAACTGGGAGATATTATTATATACATATTAGAATAGCTGCAATCCAAAAAATGATAGCAATTTCTGATAAAGACAAAGCCCAGCAGAGGCACTTATTTATTACAGGTTAAAACTCTGCGAAATGATAGAGCCACTGGTGAAGAAAATTTGGTGGATTCCTACAAAGGTAAACATAGCCTGAACCTATAATCCTGCAATCATAGAAATTAACGTGGAAATTACCCAATCAATTTAAAACTGATGTCTACACAAAAAAAACATATGCATATGTCCTATGTATAGAAGATTTATTCATAACTGTCAAAAAGTGAAAGCAAACCAAGAAGCCTTTCAATAAGTTTATGGATAAATAAATTATAAAATATTCATTTAATAGATTGCTATTCAGCCATAAAAGAGAATGCGCTATTGAGCCTCACAAAGACATTAACATCTTGCCAACAGAAAGAAGTCACTTTTAAAGGCTATGCATTTTTGTTTCCATTTATATGATATTTTGGAAACAACAAAAGTACAGAGACAGTAAGGTCAGTAACTGCCAAGGAGTGGGGTTGTAGGGAAGAATAAGATTTTCTTAGAGCACCAAAACTATTCTGTAGAATAGTATATCAGCAAACATATAACACTAAACATTTCTCAAAACCCACAGAGCCGGGGATTTAGCTCAGTGGTTTCGCTGCCTGCTGTGCAAGCACAAGGACCCAAGTTCGATACCAGGTAACCCCCCAAAAAAACCCCACAGAACCTTTCAGCACAAATAATAATGCTTTAAAAAGTCATTTAGGAGGAACATACCCTAGCTGTATTACTAACTGTATGAAACAACCCTCTCAACAAAGTAGATAGATAATGAATGTGCTGCTGTAACTTTAAAAATGAGCCTGTACAACTTTAGGCAAAAGGAGGTTCACATAAACCTCACACATTAGTTGAAAGTGTTGGGCTATATAACAAAGTAGAAAATAAACAATCATGACTACAAACTAACATAAATAAATGTTAAGTAAATAAATAAATAAATAAATGCAGTAGAATAGCAAATCGCCAACATAGTAGACTTCCAAATAACTTATGTACTAGTAGTACTGTGCTCCCCACACTGTTTATACCTGGACTTTTAAATTTTTTTTAAATTAAATTTTAATTTTAATTTTTAGTATTTTTACAAAGATTTCAGTATAAAGAAAGAGAAAAAGAATACACTGTGGAGAAACCTGACAAACATAATCACATCGATGGGATTAAGGTTAACATCAACAGTGGTAAGTTAGCTCCTAGAAAGTATCCTTGATTGGATGAGATGTTAATGACATTTGATCTCTGCAGTTTTCATCTCAGTAGCTTACAGTAACCTCTGTGTAACAATAAAAATAAAACAAACAAAAATTCCATAAAGATCAGTTGAAGGATATTCCACAAAATACTGACCTATACTAGTCAAGCTCATCAAGATCATCCAAAACAAGGAAAGTGAGAAACAGCCATAGCCCAGAGAATCTTCATCTGTCCTAACAACTAAATGTAAGGTGACATGTGGATGAGAAAGGACATTAGTTAAGGAGAAAAAGTGAGCATGTTCTGAAGAAAACATGTATTTTAATCAATAAGAATAATTTAAATTTAAAAATCCATCTGTTTATTAATTATGATAACTATACCATAAAAACATAAAATGCTCATAGGATGGGAAAGTGTGTGTGCAATATTGGACTCTGCTATCTAAATAATTTTTCTGTAAAACTATAAAAATAATATAAATTTAATAGTTATCAAAAATTAGCATTTCCCAAAGGTATTGACAATAGAACTATTGAAAGTTACCATGTAAAACACACACACACACACACACACACACACACACACACAAAGCAAAACTTGACGTCTTTTTTTCTTTTCTTTTCTTTTTTTTTTTTGGTACTGAGGGTTGAACTCAGAACCTTGCACTTGCAAGGCAGGTGCTGGAACCACTGAGCTAAATCCCCGGCCCCCTTGACGTTTTTTTGGACAATATTCTTAAAGATATTTTAGGTAGAAAAATTTGAAAATATTAAAGGAAAAAATTTTAATGACATCTTTTAAAGAAAAGAAGGCAGGTAAAATATAATCAACTGAGTCTGTTTGCTAAAACAGCCTTTTATGGAAGGAAGTTCAGAGAGAATGCAATTCACATTAAAAAGCAGGACAGGGAAAGGAAAAATTATGAGAAAAGAAAAAAATGGAAACAAAGTCTATGTAAATAGGGAAGGGTGGAGGGGGTGAAGGGCACACGGGTAATGAAATAAGAACCAAGATACATCATGTACAGGTACAAGCACCCAATGATAAATGTAAACGTATTATATACCTACAATGTACCAATAAAATAATCTAAGCAAAATTTTAAAAAAGTCAGGACAAATGTTTTCGTAAGTTAAATTATGAAATTCAAAGGTGACTACACAATGTGATTTAATTACTATAGAGATTTGATGTTTTCATGTACAGAAAATTCATTTTTGAATGGATGAAAAGTACTGTAAGTTTTTCTGTGACTCACTAAAATTAATAACTAATGAAGATCAACTTGGTAAATTCTATTCAGAATACCCAGAAATCCATCTGTAGATTTCCCTTGGGAAGTTTCCATTGTCCTTACACTAGATTATTAACTTCGGTGTACTTGACTTTTTATGGACAAGGTTAGAATGTTATCAAGGTCATATAGGAATCCCTATTTCAACAAGCCTCAACCATTGAGAACGTTGCTGACTACATATTTAACATCATTCTATTGTTTTGTTAATTGGCCCATGGAATCCTCAGTTAGTTACTGGGTTTCCTCATACACCGTTCTACCCCAGCAAGACCAGCTGTGCCTTGGAAAATAAATTTCAGTGAGTCAGTACTGTGCTTTCAACTGCACCAATTGCTGATTTTATCTTCTTTGACGGTCATACAGTGGTGGAAAAATGACAAATTCCCTGCCCAGTTTCCTCAAATAGACCTTTTCTGAAGTGAAGGCAAACAGATTTTTAATATCTGTGCTGCCATGCCCTCCAAAGCCAGACATTCGTCCTGTCCTGCATATTCCCCCAGGCCAGGGATTTTAATTCCATGCCGGACACCAAGGCCAGCAATCAATAAGTTGGCTCTCCATCTGCCTTTGACAGAGGAAACACCAGGCTGACACCAGCCAGTCTGGAATCAGCTGTTTCTCTGCCTTTGATCTCTTCTGTTAGGGCTGTCTAAACTCCCATGGGCGTCTGCTTCAGCTCAGATACAGGCCAGGTCATGCTGATAACTCCTCCTGGGCCTATTGTAGCCACTGTATTTGAAGAGGGGATCACCTGTCAAAGTGACTGGTTACAACCCCTCCTACACTGCGGGGGGCCTTTTTGAGGCAGGGCAGATGATAATGAGAGTCTAATTGAGTGATTAACTACCTTGACTGACTTGGAGGTTTTAATGACATCTCTACACTAAGGCCTGCGTTTCCCAGCAGGCCCCTAGTTTGTAACTGTATGGCCATGATATATGCAATTATAAGCCTTTCCTTTAACCAGCAGGGATTTAACAAATGAACTTGGTTATCACAGCTAGCTGGCCCTCATATCTGACTTTGTTATAGGAAAACATGTACAAATTCAAGCACAGTATTGAATTCTTAATACAGGCCGTTCTAGGCCCGGGTCTTACACTTAAGCTAGACACTGAGTTTCAAAGGATGTGGGAATTCACCACGATATGTGATGACCAGTGAAAGTTTCACTTGCATAAAAATACCTTAAAGATAAGAACTGGTTTTTAAGGGTTGCCATTCACATGATCTTTGTAAGCAATGAAAGTCTGCCTAGATATACTGTCTTTAATTAACTAGGGCTGAAGGGCCTATTAATGCAATGTTAAAAGGAACCAGTCTCAGCGGGTTCTCACAGTGGGAAAGGTATCCAGGGCTTTCAATTTACAAGGTCTTATTACAAAAGTGCCCTGCTGTCCTGGTCCTGTTCTTTCTGCCTGGGAGCAATTTAATGATCTGCTTTGGAGCAGAGAAATGGTCAGAGAGAAAATGTTCAGGGTTATAAGTTAGCAATCAAATACCCAGTGGAATTTACAATGGTAACCAGACACTTCCTCTTCATATCAAAGTGGGACCTGGACAATGACATCAATACATTTGATTTGAAAAATCCTAATTGAACAAACTGGTAATCCCTCTGTGAATGTTTGCTGTTATGAGGCTGATACTAAGCATGGTGCCAACACAAGTAATGCAGGCTGAGCTGGATGAGAATGAGAAAGAAGAGAGAATACAAAAGGGGTAGGGGTAGTGGGAGGGGCAGGGGAAAGGAAAGAAGGGAAAGGAAAAATGCTGAGAAATGGAAAAAATGGAGATAAAGTCTTTGGAAATAGGGAAGGGTGGAGGGGGTGAAGGGAGGGCTAGGAATGGGGGAAAAATAAGAACCAAGATGCATCATGGAAAGGTACAATTCCCAGTGAGAAATGTAAGTGTGTCGTATACCTACAATGGACCAATAAAAGAATTTAATACAAAAAATGAATGAGATTTTGATTTGAAGGGCACATGATACTTTATTCTTCACTTATTCATCATCACTCAAGATATATTTGTACTTAGCAATTGTGCCCCATGCTTTCTACTCCCTATATTGGGAAACAGCTGTCCACAGAGAGCTTGTATGCAGGTGAGTTCATACGCATTTCTCATTCACTAAGGAAATTGTTGATAAATGTCTACAATATGGCATTTATTATGATACCCTGTTGATAATTTTTTAGGTGACTTTATTTCCCAGACCTAAGAGACAGGAGACCTAAAAATTCCTTGGTAAATGAAAATGAACACATCTGTCAAAATTTGCTGGAAAATTCCTAGCCCACTTACTACTGGAATAGCTAAAATCATAGAAAAAGAACCAAAAACTTATGATGAAATGCAGGAAACAGTGTAACAGTAATTTGCACACAGCACAGTGGAGCCATAGAAGAAAGGTTTACAAACTTGTTCTCAATTGAAGTAAAACAGCTTAAAGAGTGTGGAATTTCAATAGTAGGTATTGAGTTTAGGAAATCGTTAGACTCAGGTAAATTCTGAGCCTGGAATAAGTTTTGGACATCTGATTATTTTAAGAATGTAGATTCTACAATGTATAAAGTTTTCATTTTACACAAATGGAATGAAAGGAACTATCAGAGATGAAAGGGCTTAAGCGTATTCCAAAATGTTACATTCCCAATTCTCAAACTAGTTATCCCTTATAGCATTGTCTTATCTTAGAATAACATAGTAGAATAACAGGAAGGTAGGTGGACCAAGTGGCTGTTTATATGTTGGAATTTAAGGAAACACTGTGAGATATTGACTCCACTTTCTTATCTGGACTGCACTTTTCTCACTAGAATTATTCTTTCTTCCAGTCGAAGTGCAAACATCATAGGCATGGTAAAGTAAGTCTGACACAACTTTTACACTTCTCTTAGTCTTGCCCTAAAATCACAGTCTACTTTTTCAGATTAACTTTTTCTAATCTTTGCACATACTGTATTTCAGAGGTGGTTGTGTACTAAAAGAAATTAGACCACTGACTGCCTTGAGCTCTAGAAGGTCAAGCTCATCTCTAGACTAATTAGCCACAGGCTAAAAAACGTTTTCTTACCTCAAGAGTTGATTGAATTCAAAACAGGTTTAGACACATCATACTATGTTTAAGAGTAGATATAGTGAATTGAGATGTCAAATCTGTTGTGTTCCTTGAACTGAGTGAACTAGATATTGTTAGATGTAAAATGCAAGAAAAGGATAATAACATTGCTTCTCTACGAGAACAGTCATGGCAACTTTCTTGCTAGGAAAAAAATGAGCTTTTTTAACACTGATCAAACTACTTGTGGTGACAGAACTAAGGAAAGCACAAGAAAGCTCTGACCACAACACTCATATTTATCAAAACTGGATTTTAACAGATGATAATGATGTTACAGTCTACAAGCAACTACATACATTGAATACACAAATTGGTGATTTCAGTAACTCAGCATAATGACAAAGCATAATTGTTATGTACAAAATTAAGTGGGATGCGATAAGAGTGATTAATCTGAGTCAAGTCAGGCAAAAAAACCAGGTCAAAAGTATTGACTTTGAAAAAGGGCAAAATGATTATATGCCACTTCCCTTAAGGTGTTAGAGGTCCTGGCTTTCAAGAAAGAGTAATGCATTGGACAGTGGTCATTACTATGCATAGTTTCTGGATAAGAACAAATGAATTGACAATAATGTAGCTAAAACCACTAATTACAGAAAATACAACAACTTTTTTGATTTTTCCTTCACTCTTGTTAAAAACTTACATTCTTGAGGCCAGGGATTTACCTCAGTGGTTCCGGCACCTGCCTCGTAAGCACAAGGACCCGAGTTCAATCCCCGGTACCAAAAAACAAAACAAAACAAAAAAACTTACATTCTTCTAAATTTGTCTCTAATTTACAACTTGAAATCATTTAATAACATAGCTTATTATAAAAATGGCCCTGAGGCAATCCACTTCAGGGTCCCCTCCTGTCTCTCAGAAGCTATCTCTCTCAATAAATTTTCTCACTCTTAAAAAAATAGCCTTAAAGATAATCTTTATTTTATATACATTTTTCATAACCACCTGGGGTTGCGTGAGGTGAAATGTGACATCTGTGTAGGTTCCCCTAAAATAATGAATTCAAATGAAAAGTCATGGAATCAATAAAAATATCGTTCACTCATACAGTACTACTTTTGAAAAAGGAATGTTCTGTTTCTTGAAGTTTTATAGGTAAAATTGTATCCTTTGATGATATTAAGTTACTACAAATGCAGCATTGGCTTAAATAACTTTATTCAGATATTGAAAACTCAACTAAAGAGTAAAATTTTTCATTAATAAATGAACCTTTATCATAATCTTAAGGTAAAATAAATACTCATTTGGTTTGCATAAGCTTGGGACCCAAATTTTATATGAACTTAATGCATAATGTTATTGTATGAACTATATTCTTATCCTGATAATAATTTCAAATAATAGAACATGTATCTTTTCTTTTAGAAGTACAATTTATTGACGTTTACCTGGAGAATGTAGACACACACACACAAACACACACACACACACTAATTGGATAATCCACACAATTCAATGTTATACAAGAGACTTTCTTCAAATAATCTAGGGTGGAAATGAGGAAGACATGAACATTTGAAAAACATTTCAAACAGGGTAAAAACACTGAATATGGACTCTATTATCTTGTATGAAAGGAGATTGAGCATTGTAATTCATAATGTCACTACATGTTTTGTAGATTGGTATAGTTTTCTACAGTAACAGTGAAGAAAGAACCTTAGATATTCAATTTTAACAATGATGCAGTGAAAGCCCAAAGTGAGGATGTGATTTGCCCACAATCACACTTTTTTTGGTGGCTTGGTTGACATCATAATACAGGTTATCTTGATACAGCAGATTTCTGTTTCACATCACTACCTTTACTTTAACTTAAACATGTTAGTGAATTTCATGAAAAATGTTAGCATTTCTCTAGAAGAAAGAAGCTAATGTCCACTCGCAAGCTAGCTATTGATTCGGGTTAGGTCCAATCGGAATCTGGTACAATGTGGCTTGCTTTATTTGGCTGGAAGCATTTTTCTGTAACCTGAAGATTCATTAGTTTGAAGTGCTGGCCATTTGCCTTTTTCCAAGACCATTTTAGATGCAAATTGTACTCCAGACATCATTTTTAAGTGACAGGAAAATCTCTGGAGATAACAAGAATCAGCCTGTTAAATTTATGGACCCTTTGCATTTTCTAATCCTTCTTGATGAATAACTCAGTTTCCAGCCAGGGTTTGAATTTAAGAGTTGATAAAGCATCAGTTCAAACTGCTGGCTACTAAATCAATGTAAGCGATGGCTTAATCAGTCTTTCTACTCCCTCTACTACCTTCCCACACAATTCCACCAGACTCCTGTGGAACCAGATCGGCAAGAGACAGACACCCTGACCAGCCTTTGTAGACATGTGATAGATAGCAGGGGAAGACAATGTCGATCAGAAAAATGGTTCAAGTTCACTCTTGAGGTTACCGGTATTGTGTGGAAGAAATCTGAAAGCCTTGACAGAAAGAGGACCTAAGTTTGAGAGAGAAATATGAAGGTGTTATGAACAAAACAGGGGGTATTATGGCAAAATGGAGATGAGATAAGCAAATTATGGTAGAATTCTAGCCATGTGACTCATTTATAGAAAAGATGCCTTAGGTGACTAGCTTGCTCTTTTAAACTATAATAGTCATGCATGTCTAAGAGCAGAATGCACAGCAAATTAAAAAGGAACGGTTTGTAAACCTTGTGACAAAGGCAGAGCAGGAAAGCAGCTTTTAAATAAAGATGAGCTCTTTGAGTTAACCCTTTCAGGATGTCAATAAAGAAGTTTTCCCCCAAGCTGTCCACCTTTGGGCAAATTGAGGGAGGTTTCCGCTTTTCTGAAACCTAAATTTTGTCATGCAGTTTTAAGTACAGGTTGGTGTTCTAGAGAGTAATTTGCATTACCATTAAGTGGTTTCCTACTGTGATAGTTTTTTTTCCATAATTTTTTTCGTGTATATAAGTATGAGTTTGGTTACAGTGGAAAACAAATGTAACCGGGGTGTCCACTGTCCAGTCGAGGAGGTAATTTTTAAACACGTTAGCCTGACTCTGGCTTTCTGCTTTTGTGAACAGGTAAGCTGATAATTTATGACTCCAGAGTTGTTTCCTAAACTAGATGGCAGAAGAACATAAAGTAGCTCATCTGAGGTAAGAAACAGGATCACTGGGATGAGCTTGTGAGTACTAGGAAAGGAAGATGTGGCTTCTCTCATCTATTCATTACAGTCTGTCTATTAGGGGAAATGAGACACTATGAAGTGTCCAGCATGACTGAGTCTAAGCCCATCAGGGGCCAAATGAAGTTGGCTTTTTAATGAGGATCAGGGCTTCCTTATATCCCCTATAGCAAGGTGCCTTTGGCTTTCTAAAGCCTTGCTATGAAAACTGTAATCTATGCAGCAGAAGGGGTGTTCTCCTGAGAGCCTTTAGGAAACAGAAAATCTCAGGACCCAACCCATTTCTACCAAATAAGAGTCTTCACTGTAACAAGATTTTCAAGGGCTGTAGGTGCACCTTATTGTGAAGTGCTGTTGCAAGGAAAGCACCCATTAAAGACATTGTTATAGGGTCGCTCAATTTCTGGTGTTTTGTACCCAAGTGGATAAACTCATTCTGTTGTAATTCACATTTTCCAAACTGGCTGTCATATGCATGAGACACTTGAGACACTAGTATTTTTAGTTAGTACAAATGAATTGAGGATCCTCTCTCTCTCCTCTCTCTCTCTCTCTCTCATTTTCCTGCAGAGTCAAAATTATCAGTCATATAAAAATTCAGTATTTTAGCTGAAGACCAAAGCATTTTCTCTGATTGACTTAAAAATCTCCATAGAGTTAAGACTATATTCTCAGGTATAAATGTGAGATTTCCTTGGGCGGTGGTTAAAATGGGGATCTGTGACACTCTTCTGCACCACAATTATGTCTTCAAAATTGTATCAATTACTAGAAATTTAATACAATGGAAGCGATCCTAGAAATGTAAATACTTTTCTACAATTAAAAATTGAAGATTTTAGTTTAAATTGCATTAAATTCTTTCCTAAATGAAAGGTCTTGGAAAAACAAATTTACTTTTCATATTTTGGGGAAATGTGTTTAAGTAGGTACAAAGAACTTTGTGGCCACTTAGGAGTTTGTTTAATAAACCAAAAACTTGCTCTAAAACCCAAGTTCCTTTTTTAGGGGATTTAAAGTAAATTACTGAATAAACAAATATTTACTTTTAGCCAGTTTCTACTGTAGGAAAAAGAAATGATAGACTTTTCTAGTAATAATTTTTAGATTTTCATGTATAGATTTAAATCTACTCTGCTTCATTTTATATCCAGGAGAAAAGTCTGTTATTATAGAAATAAACTGGTCTCCTTGATGTTTTAAAAATATTTTGTACCAAATGTTTTTCCACACCCAAAGTTAGATAGAAAATGATCCAATTCTTCCTTTTAATGGTAAGGGATAACAAAAATATAAAAAAAGTAAATTACACTCAAAATCAAATTAGGTCTCTAAATAACAGTAAGTAATTATTAGTATCAATGATAATAGTACTGAGATAAGGAAAATGCTTTTTTATGCTTTCCCAATTTTGTAGTCTTTGTAGTTAGACTAATGAGAGTATTCTTCACGGAAGTGAAATAATTCTATAGATTTTACAGGCAATTAAATTTAAAAACCTAGAGGAAATAAGGAGTGTTTTTTTCAGATTCTGATTTACATGTTTCTGCATGGATTTTTGTGTATGATTTCTCCATAAACACTATCAAAGCACAGATAGAGTGTGAGACATTCACATCTGTAATAAAATGGAAATTCACATTACTGTTTTTTATGTCATATCTCCATGTACTGTGATTCCATAATGCTTGTGAAATTGTCAGGGATGAATCATTAATTCAGCTGTCTACCTATATATCCATCTCTCAACTATTATCTATTTATTTTTAGGAGTCATATCTTTAACGAAAGACTGAAGTAGGTTCAGTTAAAGTAAACCATTAGAAGTGGTGGATTGTGGGAATTATTTTTTAACGAGTACAAAGTTTCAATTATCCAAGATGAATAAGTTTTACTGATCTGCTGTACAATACGGTGCCTACAATGAACAATACTCTATCATATACTTAACAAATTAGTGGAGAGTTTAGACTCTTGTTAAGTCACACACACACACACACACACACACACACACACACACACACACACACCAGAAGCCACCATAAAGGGCTGAAAAGAGCACAAGAAAACTTTTGGAATTGATGAATATGTTTTCACCCATGACTGCAATTATTGCTTTGGGGTGTGTGCCTATATCCAAACTGATCAAAATATATACATAAATGCATACATTTTTTACATATGAACTATACTTCAATGATGCTGTTAAAGTAGTAATAACAATAGCAAAAAGTAATTGAATGTGGACTACAAAATTAAGATGTATACCATATGGTGCCTTACCCAGTGGAGTTAATACTTCAAGAGTACAGAAGGCATGGACACACTCCATAATAATCCAACTCTCCTCTACTTTCTTTTCTCAGTTAAAAGAATAAATGATATCTGAAGATGGTCCTCTGTTCTTTCATCTTATATTTTCACATGCCCTGTAATACTTTCTCATCCTCTTAAGAAAAAAATCTCAATTTTTCTATTAACTTTAAAATCACACTGTGATCTGACCTCTTTCATAGAATAGCTCCACACTGATCTGCTTCCTAACACCCTCCAACTTTGATTTCCTCTCAAAGGTCGCTTCCTCAGGCTGGAATATTCTTATATCTGATGATCAATGTATCCATCATTGCCCAACTGGAGCTCAGCTTAAGTATCAGCTTATCCAACTGGCATCTTCTGGCTCCCAAATCCAGAGTAGATATCTAACCTTCCTCCAGGAATCCTGGGAGACTTTTAACTCTCTGTACTGCACCGGTCATTGTCTAATATCATTTTTTTTCTTTCTATAGTCATTTCTAAGTTTGTTAATAGTTATTATTTTCTCACCTGGCTAGAGAATAAGATTCGCAGATTGAGGGACATTGTTTCATTCACCAGTTTCTCAGTTCTGGGCTACCAAAGCCACCTGGTGGCTTAGTCCGTGAAAGAGCCAAGTTGATCAGATAAGAGCCACGATTGCTGAGTCCATTCATCCTCTACATAAATATGTGTCACAGGTGTTCAGAGCTAGCCTAACACTTGGTAGTAGGGGTATCCTGGAAGCCTACCTACAGTTAAAATCTACTTTCATGGAAGAGCAGTAAGATGTGCTCTCATCTTTTTTGGTAATTGCCATGAAACAATTCATAACTTCATCTTAACTCAGGTGGAGGGAATGAAGTGTTTTGGAAATCAGCAAAACAACAATCTCCCATTGTTTTATGTCTTCTGATTTCTTTTTCTTCATGTACCTGTAATGTACTGATATAGATAAGACAGTCCCAAAGTGGACTGATGAGCAAGTTCAATTAGATACTTCCCGCATTTCCAGGAAAACTGAATTGAATGCATTTTCCCTATGTGTATAAGTACACTACCAAACAGTGTTGAGGAGCTAACCCAACACCATGCGTCTGCCAGGCAAGTGCTCTACCACTGACCTACAGCCCCAGCCCAGGAAGCTTACATTCTGTTATGTATTTAAATAGACTAAGCTGGAAGGAAGCAATTTAATGAATATCTATAATGAATATACATAGATCATATATATATGATCAAATAATCCACTCAATTCACTCTACCTCTTCTGCAACTACTATTATTTTTTAAAATATCATTCTTATTAAAACTCAAGAGCAATAATATTTACTGCAACACATTTCATAGTACAGAAGTATTGTATTCAGTAGGTTTAAATAGGTGGGCATATAAAAAATTGTGTATATGTTATTAATCTGTAGTAAATTGCCATGAAGAGGAAAGAGGGAGAGAGAGAGAATTCAGTATTACTTAATATAATTCATTGGCACTCAGAAAATTATAGCTGAAAGTATGTCACATTGGCAGGCTGACAACTTTGAAATAAAGGAGACTGGACAACCTCAGAAGGAGCATAAGGGCCCAGTCTTCTTTCTGACCTTCGCCTGTCCACCTTTCTCACACCCACTTTTTCTCATTAAGCAAGTCACAGACACCTGAGCTCCCTGTTCTGGCAGCACACCACAGAGATGGGAATGGCCCTCACCCGGTACAATCCATGAACCCTAGAAGAAGAACCTGAACAGACAGCACTTTCTGAATTCCCCTTCAGTTTGTATCTTTTTGTCCAATCCTATTTTTATCAAACTGTCCAACCTGAGCATAACAAGACGACTTTCTTGGGGGAGGTGGGTATTCATGTCTAAAGGCTCCAGAGTCATGTAAAAATTTGATTAAATAAGCTTGTTATGTTTTTCTCTTGTTAACCCATCTTTTGTCATAAGCATGGGTGAAGAAAGGGATCACAACTTTTCTTTCCTTATGAATTTAGGGGCTCATTTGTCTTCCTACTCTCCAAACTCCTCTCTGCTGCAAGATGTCACAAGCATTACTTTGATGTTTCTAATCAAGAGTGTGGGTGGGATATTTCCCATGAAAAATCTTAATGAGGAAATAGATGTAAATACCTGAAACTGAAAACATTTCTCTCACACTTTAAAAGTGTAAGAGAGTTTCATCAGCAGAGTAAAGTTATAAGGATAAACAGAAATAGGACATTCAGTGATAACATGTTGGGGGTGAGGAATAGGGACATTGGAAAAATCTAGAATGTTGAGTTTTCCCAGGAAGAATGAACTCAGCCAGAAATCCAGAATTAGGGCTCATGAAAAATGGGCTAAAGAGAAGGAGTAGAAGTTTTACAATGACAGCAAATATGACATTAGAGTCAAGCTTTGCCACTCCATGAGCTTACCATTGCACACTGTGCTAGAAATACAAGAGAAGAAAAGTGAAGTTGATGAAATGCTTTTGGAATAACCTGGTTCATATATTTTGCAACAGAGGAGCTGTGTGCCACCTTTTAGTCATTTTAGGCTTTTAAGTTTCTGGAAAGGCAAATGTGAATAATCACGTAGAGAGTACACAAAGTAATGATGTCATGAAGACTAGCTAGTAATTGTGGTCAGTCTTCTATGCATCATTGGCAACTGGGCGGCCCCACCTGCTTGTGGTCATGAACCACTGCCCCTCCCACCTCCGGTCCTCTCACTGTGCCTGCAGCCCCAGCAATTCTCAGCTCAACAGGACTCCTGAGGTCCTGTGAATCACAGGAGTCAGTTCTTCCTCCAGAGATATTCTTAGGTTCTCTTCTTCATTAAAGTGTGGCTCTGGGATACACAGTACCATCTCTACATTCAGTGAATGTTTCAGGTTCTAAAAAATGAAAGAAAAAGACACATTGTTGTCAGTCTTTCTGAAATGCTTCCCCTCACTACAAGCATACATATCCCATCACTCTTGCCACTTTCTGAAGCAGTTCTGGAAGTCCTCTCTCCTGAGTGTGTTTACTTGTACTGCGGGGGCTGCCTCAGTGTCCTGAATGACGGCAAAAGAAAAGTTTACTTTTCATGGTCATTTTGACCTGGAGAAAGAGCCAGAAGATGCACCGTGCCAGATCCAGTGAAAGGAGTACATGAGGACACTCTGTGATCTTTTCACAAGCCCTTCTTTCTATTGGATGGCTTTTAACCACAGCAGATCACATTCACCATGTTTTTGCTACTACTCTGTAAAGACACTCAGGAAAGAGGAATTCCAGAACTGCTTCAGAAAGTGCTAAGAATCCTGGGATAAGTGTTTTTGGAGGGGGCAGGGAGACACATTTTTAGGAGACTGGAGATAAATGTGTCTTCATGAAGTTTTTACTAATCTTTTTATTTAAACTTTCATGTATATTTGATCACCCCTTGTACAAAAATAATAAATCTTCTTATATCACAAAGATAAGGAATGGGGCAAAATTTTTTTTTAAATTTATTTGTATGAATTGTTTTTAATTAGATACTTACAATATGATGTTGAACCATGAGATAAGAAGCTGTACAGTAAATCTTGAGACAAACAGTTTTTATAAGGGATAAAAATCCTCAGTTGGTCTCAAAACTTGAACAAGCCCATATTTCTCCTAAAAATGTATATATGCGAAGTAGAGTCATCCTTGCTTCCTGAGATTTACATAAGATTGGGCACATACTCAATTTCAAACCCAAGGAAAACAAAGTCCACCCTAAGGTTTTGTAGCCTTTGAGCTCAAAATCTCATTTCCTTTCCAGGCTTGCTGTGTATATCCTAAAGCATGAAGGTGCTCAGCAGAGCAGACACCTCAGCACGGAACAGTATCCAAGCTGGCAAGGAGAACTTGCTGCTCAAATTAAACATTTTTCTCTTTTTATACCTACGGAAGTACAAGTCCTGTCTCTTAATAATCTGCACACTTCTTAGAGAGAATTGTTGTTTAAATAACACCTAAATGCCATTGTAAGTCAATCTTACTATTAAAATCAAAATCTTTCCCCAAATCATTAACATGTCTATAGGGATGGAAAATGTGCCTTTTTGCCTACTGTTGTCCTCTGCAGCCTAGGTTCACTCAATCATAAAATAGGGATGTAGGTAAGCACTTATTTATTCTGAAGGAAGATTTTGTTTAAAGTTTCATCAAAAATATGTAATCCAGAACTCTGTGTGTGTGTTTGATGTGAGTGTGTGTAAATTTTTATAGTTCCAAAAGTGCCTAACACTGTATTAGAAATCCATCTGTTAATAAATAAATGAATGCCTAGTTCTATTAAAACAAGACCACAAAGATGCCTTAAATTCTTAGAGCAATGTGGCAAATATATACTTAAGTAAATGTGCAGTTCAGTGAAGGAAAATAGAAGGGTAGAAAGTGTGATGCTCAAATGAGCTCTCTCATCTGCTATTGAGTGTTATACAGTTTGGGGCTTTGTGAGCAAGAACTGCATTTCACCTTTAGATTTGTTCTTGTGGATATGTCTTAGGCACTCACTCTCTTACCCTACAGGATGATGCAGACATGTGTTTCACAAATAAGTGGGAATCAGAGGAAACCCTGGTATGTATGAGGTTTAGAAATTAATGCACAAATCATCCTGGAGACAGCTAGGCTATTTAGAGTTGAAGAAGCGTGGCTGAAGGAATCCACGGAAAATACCTGGAACCTGGTAAAATCCCTTTTCACTGAGGATTCAGGTGAGGCCTTTGAGTAGTAGCTTTGCCCAAAAACCCATCAGCAGCTCATAAAAAATTCTGCAACTTCTCTCTTTTTAAACATATCCTGTGAAATCTACCCTAGTTCAGATAGTTTGTTTCAACTGGACAACAATTTTGGAGAGGAAATGTATAGACTGTGTTACACTTAACAAGCAAGTGTTTATCCAGAGAGTTAATACAGATGACTAATCTCACACTCAAATGTCTGTTCTCTAGAAGTGGGATTCCTGTAAACTGCCAGACACATTGAACTTATGGTTTTCACTTTATGTCATACTCCAACTACTAAAACAACACATGGCTGTGGAGTTCTTCACCGCTAATCCAAAACATACCCGCCTCAAGGAAAATAACCCTGAAAAATGAGACAGAAAAGTATCTTCCAACAGAAAGCTCATGTTCATCTCCTGAGAGCCCTTTCACCACTTTGCCTGATATATACATCTATTATAATACATCAGTTATTCATCCTCCCAGACCGAATGTTCCTTGAAGGCAAAGATTGTATCTTTTTGGGTTTTAAATCTTAACTCCTAACACAATGCTACCAATACATATTAAGCATTCCTTAAGTATTTGTTGAATGAATGAATGAAAGAATGAATAAACATCTTTTAATTCTTCAATTATATTCAGTATAGCAAAGTAAATATAAGAAGAGCAATGGTTTTTATATTTATACTCAGTTGTTCATAAATTTTCAACATCCCTTTAGTGTTTAGTGTTGCATAACTTAGAGCAAATTACTTAAACTGAAACAGATTAAGACATGGAGAGGATGTCTGTACTCAGAACATAGCATATTGGGAGCATCTTAAAAAATGGTGTTATTCCTTTAAAATTATCTCGTTATAAGAATTTTACCATCACTTATTCCCAGCACTGTCTTTATTCTTCAGATCTGGATAGCAAAGTGTCATGAAAGGAGTCTGATAAATGTGGAAAAGTTTCTTATCCGCAGGAGAGGGTGGACTGTGTTACAATCTGGTGTGAGGAGAAGGAGTTGAGAATCTGAGTGCTGTGTAGACTCTAATCTCTGCCACAAGCATAAGAAAACCTGTGCTGAGATTTAACTTTATTTGTATATGGAATGCTTTTAACTGTGCATTCCAAGTCATGAGTTCATGCAGTGAACTGAATTTTTTAGACTTTCAGTCCAGCTACAATGGAGGAGATAGAAAAAGAAGAGAGACAGCACAGGACTTTAAAACTTGAATTATAGAGAATTACTACTTCTCAGGTGCATGTTGTGATGTGTTTTATCAGTTGTTAGATGTGTTGAAAGTAAGCTATTATGGACAAAGAAACATAGGTTTGTGAATGGCTTTTAGAGAGAATTTTACAGAATTTATTAAAGTTCTTTATAATAATTTGTCCCTTTAAAATTTTCAAGTAGATTCTCTTTTTAAAAAATTTTATTGAGATATAATTTACCTACATTGCAAAATACAGCTGTTACATTTTGACCAAATCCTGTGCCATGTGACCTATATCCTTATCAAGAGAATGACATTGCCATTATCACTTTGAAATCTTTTCCTCTTTTCATTCGGTCCTTACCACCCAATTCTATTTATCTCCACCTCAGAGGATACAACTTTTCTAATTTCTTTAACCAGAAATGGATTTTGCCAATTCTAGAGTTTCACAGAAATTGAACCATATTATATATGCTCACTGCTTCCAGCTTCTGTAACTCAATGTGATCTCGCCTGTGAGAGTCATCCTTATTATTGCACGTGTCTAATGCCCACATTTATTGCTATGGGGTGTTTAATTTTGCTACTCTTCTTCTATATATTTAATTTTTCTTGATAAACATTTGACTTTCTTTAATTTTCTTCTATTATAAATCCAAATTCTATGCACATTCTTATGTAACTGTTTTGATAGACATATATTCTCTTTTTATGGGTTAATTCCTTTGAGTAAAGTTGCTGGGTTATAGACAAGTTATGTGTGCACCTTCATGAGAAAATGTCACAAGGATTCCCACAATGGTGGTTGCAATTACTATTTTCACAGTAACATTTGTGTGCCCTGGTTGCTTCTCATTCTCAGCAACATTTGGTGTTGTATGCGTTTTACTTTAACCAATCAAATGGCCATGTAGTGATACCTTTTTGTGGTTTTAACTTATGTTTCTCCAGGGACTCAATGACATTAAGCACTTGTACTTGCACACACCTCCGTTTGTGCATCTTCCTTTAAAGTATCTTTTCAAGTCTTGTGTGCATTTTCTCTTGATGCTTTACACACATCTGACTTGAGGCCTGGAATCAATACCGACTCTTGACCCAGAGCTTTGAACTCAGCCTGTGTCTAATATGAGAGTGGAGAATCATATCTTTGGTACAATGGTGGCGGGCCGATTTCACACAGATCTACAAATGAAGCATTATGTTTGTATCAGGGTAAACTGTATGCCAGACCTGCTTTCTGGATCAAGATACAACCACAAGCCCATGAATAGTCATAGGTTCTTGAGCTTCTTGAGTATCAGATCAAGCCTACATGGGCAGTAGGAGGTTGTGGAGTAAAGTTATGAAGGGAAATAAATAACTGAGACTAGTATCCCTATGAATCCTGATGTATGCTCAAATACCTTGGCCAGAGGGCAGTTTTGGCACCAGAGATTCTAGGAATGGAAGGAGAACAGAAAAGTCTGAGGCAAACACTCCAAAACATAACCCTCTTCCCATCACCCTACATCTGATCTGGCAGAGTCTCCACTGGTCACAGTCTGTCTTTATTACCATCCCTATAGATAGGAATGTTTTCTATTATGTTTCCTCTATTTCTGTGAGACTTCTTCCCCATTGTTTATTCTTTTTATACTTCAAATGCCAGATTTTCCATGAAACTTTTAGAATTCCCCCAACTATATAAGATAACTATCACTTTTGAACTCCAGTGTATTTATGGACATCTTTCTTCTTCTGTAGATCTTGGTGTTTGTTCTGTGTCCAATATGACTATTGTTTCTTTGAGAACAGGACTATGTTTCATGCATCCTTGTCTTCATTAAAACTAAGTAAATGATTTTTAAAACTTCAGGCCAGGGATTTAGCTCAGTGGTTTCGCTGCCTGCTACGCAAGCGCAAGGACCCGAGTTTGATCCCCGGTACCAAAAAAAATTAAAAAATGAAAAATAAACAATAAAACTTCAAGTGAGAATTTGTATTCCAAAACCCTGACTCTAGATGTTGACACATGTATTTTTAGTGATCCATTCATTCCATCTTGTTCTGACTTTAGTTTAACCCTAAGCTGCTCTGCCAATTAACTTAAGTGAGTTTTGTTTCTATGACATGTAAAACAGGGATCTTATTCTTCATAAGATTCTTAGGAAAATAAATCATTTACACAGAATATGCATTCAAGTTCTACAAAATAAATTTTTAGTGCTTATAAAGTAGATCAATTGCAATATAGATTTTCCAAAGAACTGACATCTAATCTATCCTTGGCCAAGTAGGTTATCCTGCCCTAGCAAACTAATTTTACCTAGGTTTCAAGTTAATTTTTTCTCTGTTGCCAAGATAGATCCTCTCAGCCTTTGACCTTCAACCAGAAAGACATTTTTCTGCTCACATATCTTATTCCTTATTACCCTATATACAAATAGAAAATATGCTTGAATTTTTCAAATAGTAGTATGTTAATAAAGGAGTTGAAATAACATGTGACCAAACAATGAGGAAGCATAATAAAATTGTGGTGATGAAAAGAATTCTACAAATGGCCTCCCACAATATTTTACTGATGTTTCTCACAGTTAATATCCTACAGAAGACTAGAAGTGCAAAGGTTCAAAGCTAGTATATATTTTTTTCTATATTAAATGAATCTAAAAAGATTTAAAAGTTCAATTTCTACATTGTGAATAGAATTAAAACTTCATATTTTATTTTTAATAGTATGTGTTTTCTGGCCATAATGATTATATTCCTAGTGGGGAATTGGTCCATGTATATAACACATTTTAATTCTTTTTTATCCTCTTCTCCTCCTTTCCCTCCCCTCCAATTCCTTCCTTCTCTCCCTTCTTCCTCTCTCCTAATTCTTAAAGATACATCAAATAGGTTGCCTAATCTCTTCCTTCTGATAAGAACTCTATCTTGTGTCCAAGAATAGCTTTTTTTTCAAGGAACTTCCGAATACTAGGTTACTACCCCTCTACCACCTGCTCCATCCCTCAGCCCAGAATAACTTTTTTTAAGCCTTTTGTTCCCCACCTTCCTTTGTGTATAATAGCCTGCACTGAAGGATGAATTTTATTAAAGAAAAAGCAAACAGCAAAAGATATTTTTGATATACTGACAAGCAAAGACACCTGGCTTCTAGACTCTTTTTCAGTCACCTTGCTGATTCATTAAACCAGGTGACAAAAGAGCATTTCACTTTCACTTGTTCAATAATTACCTGACCACTGACTGCCCAAGGTTCAGTTATAATCAACACACACACACACACACACACACACACCCTAATGCTACACTTTATAATGAAAATATCTGGTGAATGGTGAATGTATACTTGGGGATATATTTGTTGACATATGTTTCTACTGGATTTAGAAGTAATTTGAGATTACTATAAATACTCCTTAAATAGGCAGTCTGTACTATTTCACCCAACACATACCTTTCTGGCTAAAAATATATCTCCATTTGTATATATTCTTGCTAATTGTCAATTTTAATCAGATGGTGTATACATAAGCCTGATCAAAGATAATTGACAGTAACCACATCATAAATACAGTTGTTATAAAGTTCATGATTTGCTCTATTTGGGTCCAGTTATAGCGGTAGCTGTTTACACCATTTCTGAACAAATCTTGAGTTAAACATAAAAATTATTTACATATTAATATTAACAATGAAAATTGTAATAATAACCAGTAAGTATGAGGTAATTATATTGTTGTCTATCTTAATATATCAACATTATAGAGAAGATATTTTTATCTCCGATATATAGATAATGACCCTATATATAGTACACAGTAGGTCACATGTTCTTCTAGTATAAACTGTAGAGTTATGTAGACAAATAAAGATAAGGGAGGTTTCACTCTAAGAAATGAAATCTTTTACATATAGACAACAGAATAGCATTGGCAATATCAAATTTGTGTGTGTGTGTGTGTGTGTGTGTTACTGAGGATTGAGCCCAGCGTCTTTGCACTAAGCAATATCCTCAGATCATTTTATTTTTATTTTGATACTGGGTCTCACTTTAAATGCTTACATGGAGCTCAAACTTGTTATTCTCCTTCCTCCAGCTTCCCAAAGTGCTTAGGCCTACAAATATGGGCCACAGCACATAGCCACAATATCAAATCTTAAAAAAACAAACTCCACAGTTTCTCTCCCGAGATTCAGGTACAAGAAGCTTCGTCCCTAGCATGGTAGTATTAAGAAGTGGTCGAGCCTGTAAGAGGTTAGGCCTACTGGAGGTGGTTCGGTCATTGGAGGCAGAGCCCTCAGAAAGAATTAAGGTAGGTTTCATAGTTGTTATAAAAAGGGCATGACTGTCCTCTTCCCAGTCTCTGGCTTCCTGTGCGAACATGTAAGCTCTTCCTCATGAATCCCACAAAGGTGACACAACTCACTCACTGGGAGGGCCTTCCCAGAGCCAACTGGAAGCCAACACCACTCTTGGCACTTGCTATGGTTTGGCTCTAGAGGTCCCCCCAAAGCCTCGTGTGGACATAGGTGGGTGAATCTAGAGTGTGTGATGCTGGGATTAAGAGTATGTGATTACTAAACCACTGCACATGAGCAATTGGTTTGGTACAGCCCTAATTGCAGTAGTTTAAATAAGACAAAAGGAGCAGAAAGACATTGTTAAAGCTCTTTGTTGCTTTTGCTGCCTTCTGGCCTCCATAGCTGTTTCTTTTCTGGAAGGCCTATCTGCCATGCCACCCTGCCTTGGAGCCAGCCAATTATGGACTGAAACCTCTATGGACTGTAAGCCAAATAAACCTTTCCCCCTTTAATTTTGGGTGTCAGATATTTTGTCTCAGTAAGGAGAAAAAAGTAACTAACACAGAGCTCCATAAACCTCTTTTAATTACAAAATTCCCAGCCTCAGATATTTTGTCTTAGGGATGGAAAGCAGAGTGCTACATACCTAATAAAATCCATTTTTAGTCTTTAATCTAACTATATGATTGTTTAAATTAAAAAAGATTCATATATTATAGGTAAATAGTTAAGATGATTTAGAATGAAGCTCCACTGATTTAGTGATTTATCTTTAGATAGATAATATAAAAATATATTGAAAGTTAAACTTCTCAAGAAATCTTGCTTTAATGAAAATATTTTTAAAGTAAGAAATTTAAATGTTTGAAATATTAACTATCAAAATATTTTAATCAAAAATTCAAAATATATAAATATTGAAAAAATAATAATATACTGATAATTTAACATCAGCATTTTATAGACATGGAAAAAATATATGCTATTTTTCATGCTAGCAATTATTCAAAAGTTAAATTAATCCAAAGTCCTATTGGAAAGAAAACAAGAATTATATTCAGTCTTATCTTGACAAACACACAGTACCTACAATCTTATCTTATATTCAAAATAGTTATTTCTCTACATACTCAAATTTGCTTTTCTCAAAACTTGAGTTAAAGAAAATGGCTTCAATATACCACTTTTGTAAATAAAAATATTTGACTCGATCTATGCAAATGTTTCTAATTTTCCATACTATATTATTAGCTATCTTTGGAAGATTTGGATTCATCTCTCAGGCTCTTGCTGCTACTGTGTCTGCACTTAGGCTGCATTTGATTTAAGGGGCTCAGGGTTTCATTTTTGTGCTGTTAGGTTTATTTTTCATTCTTTCTTTCTTTTGAATGCTTATAGTAACATTTGCTGCATTTCTGACCGATAGAGAATTGTTTCTGAAACACTGTGATAGAAATGTCCATATTCCACAGGCAGAGAGACATCACTTTTGTTGTGGAATAGGAAATACTTTTACATGTAATGAAGTTTCAAAAGGTGACTTTGTTCACTTTCTTCAAGGAAATAAAGAAAGAACCTTAAACAAAAGCACCATCTTCATGTAGTGATGTTTGAACATACTCAAGAGTAAAACAAAGGTGAACCAATCAGAGGAGAGTTAAGGTTACCCAGGCAAGACATGATGGAAGGTAGGACTGTACCCCTGGGGTAACAGTAGATAGGAAGCTCAGGAATAGACAGAAACACATGTAAAACAACAGGACTGTGGTCACACAGAGTGCAAAGGATAATGCACAATCACTCATGCACTATTACATCAGGAAGTTAATCTAGTATTAAAAACAAATTGGAATTAATTACCAAATATCCCTTACTTTAAAAATGTCATTACAATTTCCATACAGAATTACATGTAATGTTATTTACGTAGCCTTTTTAAACTTCATTTTTGTCACTCCTTTGCTATTTTAATGACTGCTAAGAAATAAACACATTAAAACATTAGACGAATTGGATAAAATAGACAAATTTTTAGAAGACACAAACTACTGAACTGTATCAAAAATTTTTTTGAACAGAAGTATGCTACGGTTTGGATAATTGTCCCGCTAAGCCCCACACGTTAAAGACTTGGTTACCAGGCTGTAGTGCTACTGGGAGGAGGCAGAGACTGTAAAAGGTAGAGCCTAGTGGGGAAAAGAATTAGATCAGTGGGGGAGCGGCCTTAAAAGGGCAATGGGGGTGCCAGCTTCTTCCTCTCTCTTCACTTCGTAGGTGCCATGAGGTAAACAAGTTTGTGTTCACAAAGTACTCCCTACTGCAATGTGCTGCCTTGACACAGGTCTAAGAGCAGTATGACCAACTGATCATGAATTGAAACCTCCCAAACTCCGAGCCAAAATAAACCCCCCCACACACACACACACACTCACACACACCATAATTATTTTGTAGTAGTACTAGGGACTGAATCCAGGGCCTTGAATAATCCAAGTCAATATTCCTACCCACATCTCTTTTTAAATTTTGATCCGCCTGTCTCAGCTTTCCAGGCATCTGGGTTTATAGGTGTGGGACACGATACTCGTTAACAACTCCTTTCTTCAGTTAATTTTTGTCGCCACAATAGAAAGCTGACTAATGCAAATTATGAAAATTAAGAGATTGCATTATAAAGCTGTTCCCATAATGAAATTCCCAGGCCTACATGTATTTACAGGTAATTTCTAGTAAACACTGTAGAAGTAATGCCAATTCTGCATGAACTGTTCAAAATACAGAAGGAAGATAAAGGACAGTTCTAAGTCATTCTATAAGGCCTGAAAACAAATCCAAATGAAGACATCACCAAAACAACAAAATGAAACAAAACAGAAATGCGGACACCTTTCTCTTCTGAATGTAGACACAAAAATTTTGAACAAAATAGTAATACACTTAATTAGCATAAATAAAAATATTATGTACTATGAATAAATAGGATTCAATGTACACACCAATGCAATATTGGTTCAATATGAGATTTTTGTAATCAATTAAACACATTATATTAAAAAAAGGCAAAGGAAGACATGATCAAAATGGATAAAGCAAAACTATTTGATACAGTGTTGTATTTTTTCATGCTAAAAGCTTATGACATACAAGGGATATAAGAAAACTTTTTTCAACTTAATATCAAGTATCTATAAAACGCCCACAATTAACATCATATTTAATGATAAAAGATTGAAAAATTTCTCTCTTAGATTAGGAACAAGATAAGGATTTCTCCTAGAGGAAAAGAAAGGAGGAAATGGAATTAATATGAGAAAATGGAAACATGGGAACAAAATCTTTGTAAATAGGGAGGGATGGAGGGGTTGAAGGGAGGGCTGGGCAAGGGTGAAAAATAAGAACTAAGAGAGATTATGTAAAGGTGCAAATTTCCAACGATGAATGTCATTATATTGTATACCTAAAATGTACTGATGATTAGAATGAATAATTGATAATGCAAAATAGGAAGAAAAGGTCCAAAGGGGAAGGGGTAGTGGGAGGGGCAGGGGTAAGAAAAGAAGGGAAAGAAAAAATGATGAGAAATGGAAAAAATGGAAATAAGGTCTTTATAAATAGGGAAGGATGGAGGGGGTGAAGGGAGGGCTAAGAATGGGGAAAAAATAAGAACCAAGATGCATCATGTAAAGGTGTAAGTTCCCAAAGAGAAATGTAAATGTCTTGTATACCTAAAATGTACCAATAAAGGAATTTAAGAAACAAAAAAAGATTAGGATTTCTACACTTCCTACTTCTATTCAACATTGCACTGGAAATTCTAACCAGAGCAATCAAAAAAGAAAATGAAATAAAAGCATCTGGATTTAAAAGAAAAAAGCAAAAGTCTCTCCGTCTGTAGATGACTTGAGCTTGTGCATGGAAAATCCTAATGAATAAAAAAATCTGCTATAACTATGTTACAACTAATGAATGAATTCAGTAAAGTTTCACTGTAAAAGGTCAAAAAGCAAAATCAATTTTATTTTTATATAGTAGTAATATAATAACTCAAATAAAATTAAGAAAATACCATATGAAAGCATAAAAAAATAAAATAGGAATGCATTTAACAAAAGAAACATAGACTCATTTGGGCACAGTGACTACAGATTATAATCCCAGCACTTTGGAAGGCTGATGAAGAAGGATCATAAATTCAAGCCTGCCCTGGCTACTTAGTGAGACATTGTCTCAAAATTTAAAAAGGAGAGGGGGATATTGGAGGAATAGCTGAGCTATAAAGAATCCCTTGGTTTTATCCCGAATGCCACCAAAAAAGTATAAACTGAATAGTATTCAAAACACAGTACATTGATAAGAGAAATTTTTAAAAGATCTAAACAAACAAAAAGAATTTTGTATTCATATATTATAAGATCTATATTTTTAAAATGATAATTGTCCCCAACTGATCTACAAATTCAATGTCATTCCCGTCAAAATTCCAGCAGGCTGTTTTGTGTTGTTGCATGTGTCATGGCATTTCATGGTGATATTTTGTTTTCAGAAATTGTCAAGCTGTTTCTGAAATTCACACAGAAATTAAAGAGGCTCAGAATAGCCTAAACCATTTAGAAAAAGAACACAGTCAGAGGACTCACATTCCCTGATGTCAGAACTAATCACAAAGCCAGAGCAAAGAAAACCTTGTGTTTATGGCTTAAAGATAGATATATAGGAATAGAATTAAGAGCTCAGACAATACTCTCACATTAATAGACTGTTGATTTTTAACAAATGTGCCGAAAATAATTCAGGATGGAAACCGATGACAATTAATTATAAAAAGATCATCCACCTAAATGTAAGATTATAAAATGTAAAATTATAAACCTAAATATAAAATTATGTAACTCTTTGGAGAAAGTATAGGAGTAAATCTTCATGATTTAAGGTTAAACAAAACCTTCTTGGATATGACAATAAAACCAGAGTGATAAAAGGAAAACAAAAGAGATAAATTGAACTTCATCAAAAATGAAAATTTTTCTGCTACAAAAGATACCAACATAAGTTAAAACACAACACATAGAATGGGAAAACATATTTGCAAATAATATAGCTGGTAAGGCATTTATAACTATAATATAATATATGGAGAATTCTTGCAACTCAATAATGAAAAGGCAGGTAGCAAAATTTTAAAATAAGAAATGTATCTGAATAAATATTTCTAAAATCATTCAAACCACAATAAAGTATATACCTGAATTAACATTTCTAAAAACATGCAGAGCACCATTAATCAAATGAAAAGATGTTCAACTCTATTATAGCTAAAAGGTCTGGGTATACATTTCTCCAGAGAAGATATAGAAAGGATCAATAAATACATTAAAATTTTTTTCATCTTCACTAGTCCTTAGAGACATGAAAATTGAAATTGTAATTCTATCGCACTCAAAATTCATCAGGGTGACTATAATGAAAAGGACAAAAATAAAAAGTATTAGTGATTATGTAAAGAGATCAGAACATTTACACACTGACGGGAGGAATATAAAAGGGTAAAGCCACTTTGGAAAACTGTCTGACAGATCCTCAAAAGTTTAAGTATATAGAGAACATAAGATCCAGCAATTTCATTCCTAGGTGTATATATATATATATATATATATATATATATATATATATATACACACATATATATATATATATATCTCCAGGAGAAATGAAAATTTTTGTCCACGTGAAAACATATACACAAATGTTAATAGCAATTGCATTTGTAATAGCTCAAAGGGGAAAACAATCCAAAGGTCTATCAACTGATAAATGGATAAATAAAGTACCGTATCCATGCCATGGAATATAATTTACCAATATAAAGAAATGAAGAATTATTATGTTCTATACAATAGATACGCTGTGCAAAACACTATGCCAAATTAAATAAGGTAGTTACAAAGAACTATATGTTGTATGATTTCATTTATTTTTAAAACAAAAACAAAAATAAAACATTTCCTCAATTTATACTGGAGTTATATAATATGACATTTAATTGTACAGTGTTTTGTCATTTGTATCTTAGAATATCATAAGCAAAGGCATAGTAAACTACATTGCAACATTTTTAGTAGATAAAATAAGTATTCTTTCCTTGGAATACTTCATTTCTGGAATACACAAAATTAGGATTACTCTATTTTCTAGGTGAGAAAATGAAAACATACTTTGAAGGGTGGTTGTGTAGAGAAAGATCTCTCTTTCTTGAAATCATCAAAACCCTATTACTCCGGGGAAGAATTTGTGGAAGGTACTGGTGTGAGTGATGAAAGTGCTTTCCACATTGAGTTATAAATTCCTCCCAGACCTTGTTCCTCTATGACCAGAGAAGCCAGCTACAATATAATTCACTTAACAATTTCCTTCCACTATCAGTATTAAAAAACTGCTATGAGTCACTGTCTGATCTCAGTATTACAGATAAAATATTTGATAGACACAGAGCCAAAAGAAGGAACTCTCTAGTAGCTAAGCAAATAGATCAAGCTTACTCTGGAATGTGTGTGTGTGCTCTAGGACAACAGACACAAAGAGCTTTAAGAGTCCAAAGTTAACTCATTCTGTGACATCTAGGGAGAGCATCTAGTGGCTTTAAATCTTTACTGAAAATAAAAGTAAAGTTCTAAATGGGATACAAAAAAGGAATATGATAGAGAAAGGGCACTCTCTGAAGAATAAATGGTAAGGAGTAAAGACATAATAATGGGAGAACCTGTCAGTCTCTTACTGTGACCTGTGCTGGATGCCTGACTCACCAGATAGGGAAGTACAGCTGTGAGCTGAAGTGACAGATCACAATCTCTGATGGATTTTATTCCAGGACACTCCAACTTTACCCCAGAAGCATGTAAGAATTTTTGCAAAGATCACATTAGCTATAGCCTAGAAGAAGAGAGAATACAGGTATACGAAAGTGAGGAAAGTGAAGCTAGTAAGAAAAGTCTGGATGTATTCAAGAGAAGCTTGGATTTGAACTAAAGCAGATATTCTGAGCTACACAGGATGAGACGGATTCTAGGGAATTTAATAGACAGGACCACTAACCTAAGGGTATTTTGGAAGTACAAGGAAGAGTGAGGGAAAAGGAAGGGTTAAATATCACTCTCAGGTTTGTGTTTTGTGCAGCTGAAAACAGGATGGTATAATTTATTGCGAAAGGGAGACTGGGGAAGCAGGGTGTGTTTGCTCTAGAAAACATGCTGAGATGTGCCCTGACTGTGTTTATTTTGTGGTCTCTGTCAAGTGTCAGGGAGGCTGTGGAGCCCAGAACTCTGCAGTACCAGAAAGAACCTCTCTCAAGAGAACACTGAGGGTTGTTATTATTTAACAGATGGATGGGGAGAGCTGTTCATGGAAAAGACTAAGGATGACCACAGAGGTTTCAAAATAGATCCTAAGTGAGGCTGTCAGAGTGGTCAAGGGGAGATGGAATGTGAAGGAGAAGGTAAGATGGGCAAATCACGTAGATAAGGCATGTTGTATCACAACTGGAAACTGTGCTTTCCTTTTTTCTCTTTGAGAAAGTCCACAGGCCAAAATTTTGTGAGAGCCCTTAGTGGAGAATCTGGGGTCAGGCCGGGTGCAGAGAGAATGGATTGGGAGATGAACAATTGGAGAAAATGTGTAGATCATGGTGATTCTGAAGTTCTGCTGTAGAGGAAAGTAAAGAAATAGACAGGTAGATGGGCACAATTATGGGTATAAATTAATTTTTTAGAGTTGAGTGAGATATATAGATTATGATTAGAAGAAGGCAATGTTGGTGGCTCTTGTGACAAAACTGAGCAGAAATGCCGGAGGTGTGGGGAGAAAAAGTGACAAAGTACACTTGGCAGAAGAGAGATCCCTCTTTCTCAGAGAAGGGCAAATAGACAGACAGAGAACTCAATGAAATTGTTTCTTATTTCCTCTAGCAATCCCAAGAAGCAAAGGAACACAAGTTCACTGACCAATAATTGATGATGCCGTGTTGAAGTGTCTCCACCTGGCAGGAAGAGCACATAATTTAAGGTAAAGAAGCTGCCTCTCTGTCTGCTTGGGGACCATTACATAGAAGAAAAAAATGGGTTTGTGGAGTAGGGGACAAATGACCTCTCCCTGGGTCCATTCTCACTCGAATTTTATTCTCTATGGAGGAGAACAGATGTTCTCTTTTTCAATGCGAAAGTACCATGCTTCCTCTTCAACTTCATTTTAAACAGAGGAGAGGCCACCCACAGTTCTGAGTGTTCCCACTGAGAGGAAAAATAAATGCCAAACCCATGTGCACCAAGCAAGGAGGAGCAGCTGAAAGAAAAAAAAAACAACTCCAACTTTATTGCCAGAGCTGCTTGACTAAATTAGACCCAGAGAGTAAATTTACCAAGAGCTTTAAACCTTCCAACCAGCAAACTAATACTAACAGTTTATAGCCATTGACAACAGACAACCTAATAGCTAATTAGGGATAGCGTATTTAGTAAACCTTGAAAGCATAGAAGGCCTTGGAAAAATATGACATTTTCCCCTAAAGATGAATATAGTAACGAGGATGTGATGGAACCCAGATCATGAAGCCATCAAAAGTTGTAAGTTATGAGTCCTAACAGTAGTGACCAGAGATTTTCCCCATAGGAGAGTGCACAGGGACTGAGAATCCTTACAGTTAAGAAAAAACAAGTAGACAAGCAAACAATACTCGAAGAAAACCAAAATTTAAGGTTAAAGGATATAGGGTATTCACTTTACCAAACACTGCTTTATGTGACTTTGGAAAAATTTACTTAACATTTCTATGTATCAGTTTTCTTTACAATTAAAATGCTTGATGGAAAAAACATTCTTTACATTGTTAAATAAGCAAATGCAAGCATGAATATTGCACATACAATTAAATTTTGTATTACTTTTCTTTATTATACCCATTTATACTATGTTTATGTGTTTATTCCTATATATGTTTTAGTCCTTTGGGATCTCACCAGGAAACAGAGTTCATAGGTATTCAAATGGAGGCACTTACAGGAAAAATGACTCAGACATAAAGGTGGGATAAAGGCTTTATCATAAAGGCACAGAAAGGGAGCAGAGGTTTAGCAACTGTGGGAACTCATTATAGGTCAGGGGATATGGAATGAAAATAGATATCAGAAGAAACTAAGACCATGGAACCATGGAAATGGATCACTTCAGTGGGAGAATAGGTCTTACAGGGAGATATCCCTGCCAGAGACTGGTTATCACGGTGAGAAGCCCAGGAAATGCATAATCCTGTTCTCTCTCCCTTCAATCCCTCTGTGGTGCTACAATTGACTATAACCAGCAGAATCTAAAAGACAAAGGATGACTGGGACATGCCTTGTATAAAAGTCAAAATCCCAGGGCACAGGGCACAGGGCACAGCAGAAGAGGCTAGAGAAGACTGCATCAGAGTAGCACTAAGGAAAACACTAATGATAGTTCCTAGAAAATGGGAAAAATTCATTAAAATATACCTAAAATCATCACAACTATGAAGTTGATAATGACTAAAAAGTTGATGGCAGTGGTAACTACAATGTATAATAGAAAAATCCAAAGGTGTAGAATGAGTTGTCCACGTACTTGTCTTTTGAGTACTTTTGTAGACAAGAAATATAAGTGCCTGGCATGAGAGGAGGTTCTGAACAATGCAAGAGTGATATTTTGTCTCCGAGGGAAAGATCTGCAGAGGAGAAAGGTTTTCAATAGTAACAATACGAAGAGATCTATTCTTCTTGGAGAGCTATATATCCAGCCCTTGCTGGGTTGCTTTTATACGTATCATTAGAAACATTTTCACTGACATTTTAAAATGTGCTTGAACTTATATTTAAAGATACAGGTTCTCTAAACAATAGAAATTGAAAATAAATAGAGGTTAGATCACATAACTTTTTAATTGCATGAACAGAGAAAATAGGGTACAAACAAATCAAATACTTAGGGTGTCATAAATATGTAGAAGCATAACTTGAAGCCAGCTTTCATAATGTTTACGTCAATGGTGAAATACAGATAGAATTTTGCTGTGATACATCTCCAATTACATTATCCGGTGTATCTCACTGTTCTCTCATTGCCTTATAGTCTCAGTTCCTAGAAGTTTCAGTACTCCTGTGTAGCCAATGAGCTTCAGGCCTGGATCCTCTGGATTTCTTTAGTGGGCTGTTTGCATGGAGAAAGCAGAAAGCAAGAGGCACTTGAAGCCAGTCTCACCAGTTTAGTAGCATTGCAGAAGCACTGTTTTCTCTTGAAGGTGTTTCTTGGATGTCAATGGCCAGCTGAGTGCATGCATTCTTTAAGGGTAACTTATAGGGGAAGAAAAGGTTCATATTACACTCAAGTTAAAACATTTGTTAGGCATAGCTGCAAAATGATACAGTAAAGCCACCTAAGGATGTTTGTTCACCTTTTAGATAGTAGTAAAAAATAGAAAAAGAGTCTAGAATTTGAAATGAATCTTGAGATCCTGATAAAAGCCATTTCAGGAATTCAAAAACAGAAAATCCGATATTCACATTGGTAAATGTCTTCGCATAGTTCTTGCCTTGCATTTGAGTAATTATTAAATCTTCTACATCAATATTTAATGCAGATTGCCTTGCCCTTGAAACATAATTGGATAAAATTATTACTCTTCAGTTTGCTATAAAGTTATTACCTATTCTGAGCAATACATATTTTGAAACACAAATTTAAGTCACAGTTTTGCATATTTTAAAGAGTATCTACCTAAACGTATCTTCATAATAATCAGGTTCAAAGATTAAATACTGTATGTTTTAATGTAGAAAACTTTTATCTTTATAAGTCAAGGTGCCTATATCTCCTCCATTCTGACTCTTCGTGATCAATACCTGCTCTATTTTCTTACCCTGATGAATATCTGAAACAAATCTGCTCAGAAATACAATTATAATGGAATTTGGCTTTAGATTTTAAAACTCAGCTTACTTAAGACATAATATATGTAAAAGATCTCCACTGTAAACCAGACATTCTGATCCATACTTCCAATCCCTGCACTCTGAGAAGCTGAGGCAGGAGGACCACAAGTTTGAGTTCAACTTGGGAAACTTAGGGAGACCCTGTCTCAAAAAAAGCGAAAAGCAAAAACCCTCATCACACTGCCATATAATAATTTCATAATAAAGTATCAAACTCGAACTTCCTAATCTCATTTTCCCTCACATAAAGGCATTTTGGGAGAATAACCCTCACCTTTCCCAATCTTCAACTCCAATTCATTTCTCCACCCCTTAGTCTTGAGCTCCTCCACTGCAGTGCTCTCTTCAACTTAATAATGATTTGTTTAATCCAATGAATACTTTCCTTCCCTTTGGCAATGGGTCCCTTTGCAGAATTTGATCATAATTGGAGTCTTTTCTTTCTTTGTCTGACATGGTTAAAGTCTTCTCTTTATTCTGTATGCCTTTCTAGAGTGATTCCTGCACCCATGATTTAAACTAAAAATAATAAGCTCATATCTTGGCCTCCTATTTTAAAGCACTTTAGTCTATCTAGCAATGAAAGACTCCAAAGTAACTAAAACCCAAAATGTTTAAAATTCAATTATTCTTACTTCTCCTAGCACTTCAAACCGACTTCTCTTTATTTCTGATATTGAGGAAATAGTATTATCATTCAGCAAATTTTCGAAGCCAGAAATCTGAGACCATTTTCTTCTCATTATTATTATTTCATATAACATTAAATTCTGAGGTCTATAGCTTCTAATTCCAAATGATTCTCCCATCTGATTCCATCTCTGCATCCATATATTATTTACAACCTTGTTTATTCTTTTCCTAGAATAAAATTACCCGCTATCTCTGATATAAACTTGATTCAGGTATAATCCCATACCACTGTTATAAAATGCAAATAGGAGCCCATGATTTCCCCACTTGCAAATCTGTTATTTTCTAGACACAATGAACTTGAACTCAGCTCCAAACACATCTGTCCATCATTTGACTTCTGACTACATCTATGTCTTCACTTCTTATTCCTACCCTATAGAACACCCGGTGTTCTAGCCATACAGATTAATGAAGTTTCTTGAATGGGCCATATCCTGATGGGGATCTCAATATAGGGTGTTTACACTGCTTCTTTCTGGACCTCTTACCATGTCCTCTGCTTGACTCATTTCCACATAATTTTTTATTTGAACACAGAAGCATCTTCTCCACAGTGGCATCCAGCTACTCTTGGGCTGATGTTTTCTCTCAGTGTCTTTTGTGCTGTAGGTTGAACATTACTCATTTATAACAGTGCATTTTCAGCTGATGAAATCTGTTGCCTTCCTATGAACTTATGAAATCTACCAAGTCCTAGACTGAATCTTTCACATCCTAAATAGTCAGCAGAGAATCTGGCCTCAAGCTGACATTCAGTAAATCTATATTGAATAAACCACACTACTAAAATTCCAGATATGACGCACATGTGTGTTATGATTGCAGGCCACGCTGAAGTGCATGTCAGTAGCTGGAGAAAGGAAGTCAACTCATTAACAATGTCTTATTTATTTTTATGCTGCCAAGCTTAATTTTATCTGTTTTCTTTCATCTAAATTATTGTGCTTACTATAAAATGGTGACCTCCCGTTTGAATTTCACTTATTTTGCCTTTCACAGCAGGGAGCTAGGCTAAGTCAGCACTTTTTATGTTCTGAACTACCTTCAAGGCATAAGGTCTTACTTAAAATAATAAATGATCATCCTTCAAGAGTCAATTACAATCAGAATCATAACAATTTCTTTCTGGAAAAGACAGTCTTAAGAGACGTGTGTTTCAACTGTAGTTGAACTGACTCATGAATTTGATAATTGTTCTTCCCGCTGTGAATGTTAGCTTGTATTCCACTTTTAACCCAACCTTGTTTTTATTCAGAATATATATATATATATTCTGACAACGGTTAGAATCTGTGAGAATCGCTCCAAATTTGTACTCAAAAATATGCACACAGTGATTGTTTCAATCATTCAAAATGGTCTAGAAAATATAAAATTTAATCAAATGAATAATTGAAAGGTAGAAGTCATGTTAGTGTTTTTCCTCAAATATATTGTTTTTAGCCTGGAGCAAAAGTAAACTGAGTGGTCCCGAGAGAGGTGTCTGGCACAAAGTATTCACCGAGGAGAGGGTCCAGCATGTATAGAAGAGTGAGCAAGGCTGTCTTTCGCACAGAAAGACGTTTGCAGATCGTCATGTCATGCCTTTGATACGCCAGTTATTAGGCGCTAAGGAGACCCCCCAGGGATAGAAGGGCTGTAGGTGTATTTGTGTGTGTGTACGTATGTGTATGTGCCTACATGTACAGGTATACCTGTACATATATGCACACATATATACATATATATGTGTGTGTAAATGATTTCATACATGTGCAAGTGTGTATATGTAACATAAGCTGTACATATATATATACACAAATGTATATATATTTGTCAATTTTGATCTGTCGCATTTGATGCTACGATAAATATAGATGGTGCCCTAGGGAAGCACAAATGAGTGACAGCGTGAAGGTCAGAAAATGTTCCCTGGAGAAGTTACTGAAGAAGCTCTAATGGGGCATTGATCAGCTTTAGTAAAGAGGTTGAGAAGTGAGAGTTTGTTACATAGATTTTGAAGCGGTGTTTGGCAGGAAGGATGCCACAGACCAGAATACATATCTTGGCAATTTATAAACAATTTCATTTTACTCAAAAAAGTAATGAGGGTCAGGTATGGTGGCACATTCCTGAAACCCCACCTACTCAGAAGGCTGAGGCAAGCGGATTACAAATTCAAGGTCAGTTGGGGGAACTGAGTAAGACTTTGTCCTTTGTCTCACAATAAAAATTAAAAAGGGCTGGGGTATAGCTCAGTGGTAGAGCACTGGCCTAGCATGAGTGAGACGCTGGGTCTGATTCTCAGCAGAGCAGAAAGAAGGAGTGGGCAGAGAGGTCCCAAGTGTGGGGAACACAGTGAGAGAAGGACCAGCCAGGTCAGAGCTAGGGACTGGATGCCCTGGAGGACTGCCAAGTCAGAGGCAGGCTCAGGCATTTTGCTTGAGCACCCACTGACAGCACAATGAGCGGTGGACAGTAGAGGAAGTGGAATCAGGGTGAACATGGATGCATTCATTCCAGCTTGCGACGTGAAGTCTAGTTGACAACTCTGGAAATGAGATGATGAGACAGGCACACTTTTGAAGAATACTTGAGTTGTAAAGCCCAGAAACTGTCTGAAACACAATCTAAAACCTGTCACACTGATCTGACATTAAACACGTCAAAATAATTAGTTTTGTATCAAATATGCTGTTGTCATTCGCGCTTTTATTTTCCCTCTGTCCCCTACCCCCAGGCATGCTTGGGCACACACTCGCACTGCACATGTGCATGCATGTATCCCCACATGGGCACACGGCCTGTCGTTATAATGTTCTGCTAAACGAGTACAGAGCCACTTACAATTATATCACAAATGAAGTGGAGAAATTCAATTTATTATCCAAGCAGAGCTCTCATTTAGGGTTGGGTTGATTTGGGAAACGGAAAAAAAAAAAATTTGGTGGGTAGATGGAGGAAGATCAAAGTCATCGGAAAGCTGCCTTATCCTGGACTCTTCGTTTCATTTTGAAAGTAAATATGCTGGCCTTGGGCTCTGTGCTACAAAGAAAATAATGGGCAATTATTCAGTTAATATGATCACCATAGACAGTGAAACTAGATAATGTTGGCTGCGCTTCTCATTATCCCCTCCCTTCCAAGAGTACATTGTTTTATCTACACAGAAATTTCCAAATATAGTCCAGGTATGTTATTTCAGGAACCGAGCTGCGACTACACTTTGAGGTCTGCCATTTGGTCCAGGGTCGCAAAGCGCAATGTCTCAGTAAATTACACAATAATTACTCTCCGTTACGGGGGACTATTGAACACCAGAGGGACTTGAGACTCTGTTTTCCGCAGTGGTGATGATTCATGTTTGGCTTTTTAAAGATTCTCATGAAAAAATAAAATAGTGAAACAAATACATTTATCCTTTAATTTTTTGAAGCATATTTTAAAGCCCCAAAGCTGCTCATTGGCTTAAAACTATACTGTATTTACTGAAAAGCACAGCTGAGGTAAAAATTGTCCTCTTTTTTTGAGGGAAATTTCTCATGTGTAAAAATCTTTTCTTATTGCAAGTGAACTTGTTTTTAAATTTAGGCAGAAAGAAGAAATCCCTTTTTTCTTTCTTTAATTTAAGCAGACAGTGCCCAAGTGCATTTTTTGTAAAGGCTACAGAGGTAAAACTAGGCCACGGTGGTGATATTAGCTCCAGGAAAAATAGTCTGATTTACACTTGAATGCAGCTATTTCAATTTTTCAAGTAATGTAATCTTAGGGAGACCTTGGTTCCAAAAATATGACAATGTATGAAACAGAAAAATCAGACTTCACAGGATCATTTTATTTCCATTAAATTCCACCCTGAATATTGCAGAAGGCAATATTTGGTTTTATTATTGTTAATGCCAAATATAATAAATATTCTTCTCAACCTGGGTAGATTTATTATCATTTAAAATAGTAGAACATTTGAAGCTTTTGGTATATAGACGATATCACAAGATTTGGTCCATACTATTACTTTTTCAATTCTCCTGTGCTAAAAGTAGCATGGTAGTTTCTTAGAAAGCATGTGTTATAGAGATGACTTTTCTTAATGAAAGAGTAATAATTATATTTGAGGTTATTGAAGCACATGTAATATAAATGATTTTTTGAAGAAACAAAAAATAATACATGAGAAGTTATTATAGTATATATATATATATATATATATATATTTCATGCATATGTACCATTTACATTTGTTACTAATTTTGGCTTTTCTTTCTCTAGTTTATAATTTCCCCATGATTAGACAGTGTTCCAGCTTGATATAACATCCACTGTCATTCAAGAAATAAAAAGTGTTAACAAAAATAAATTTTAAAGATACTCTTGGATCGGGCATGGGAGAGCACGTCTGGAATCTCAACACTCTGAGAGATCATGGTAGGAGGATTACAAGTTCAAGCCCGGCCTGGGCAATTTAGCAATTTATCCAGACTCCATCTCAAAATAAAAAGTAAAATAAGTCTGGTGATGTTGTGCTCAGTGTGAAGGCCCTGGGTTCAAACCCTAGTACCTCAAAACAAAATCAAAAACAAAAATACCTTGGGTCTAGTGTACCCAAACTAATACCTTGTTATTTATAAAACAGTCTGTTAATTTCCTACAAGAATGCAACAGTGATTATTTCTAATATACTTACGAACTCTGTTTTCACTGGAAAGTTGTTTTTCCATCAGAGGCAGTAGAATGTTTTGTTAGGAGAATGCATGGTAGAAATCAAGGGGCTGGGTTTAGTCTGAGCTCTTTCCCTTATTAGGTCTTTGGTCTTGGGTAAGCTATTTGGCCTATCTGTACCAAATTAGCTTATTTTTGTCAACTATAGGAAGATGCTCACAACAGAATAAAGCCAAACATCTTCAAACAACTGAATTCATAGTAGTGCATTTTCTGACCCATATCTGCCACATAATGTTATCAATGTCTGCCATTATTACATTTGTACATTGGTGATTCACATCACTTTTGGTACTTTGAGGGTGTGGGAGGCAGGGAGCTGACACTGTGATGTTTATTTTACTAAGAAATGTTGGAAATGAAAAGATCAATACCAGTCTCATTTCAATCAGATTCATTTAATTGGGGGTGAGAAATAAATATTGAATCAAACATCTACAAAGAAGGTAGTGAGCCTTCATTATCAGTGTTGATAAATAAAAGCAAATGAATGAAATCTCTTGGTATTTAAAAAAGAAACACAAAGCAAAGGACTTCTCAAGGTTTAAAAAAGTCACCTGTAATTCCTGATACCACATCAGTCACATTATTTATCGTTCATCCAATTTCAAATGCCTGCACTATTCCTCTCGACATCTTTCTAAAAATGTTAGAATTTATTATACTCAAAATCATGGTTGCGTTCAGATTCAGCATCCTTTCAGCACTTGCAAGAAAGAAGCAATAAAAGTAGAATGTGAGCTCAAGGGAAATGTATCACTGGTTTCATTAATGTAGATAAAAGGACCCTTTTAAGATGGTACTTTTAAAGAACTGTAGCATTTTAAATGGGAATGTTTTATAGCAGTGAGTAAGAGCATTAACACTTCTTAGTTAGCCTTACAATAACCCTGTCATTTGATTGTCTTCTCTGTGCTATATGAATTTACTACAAGATTCCTTATTTTGAACATGATAAATGTGAGCATGTGTCAACTGGGCTCTTACATTCTCTGCTAAACTCCCCTTAAGAAGATCACCTACCATGGGGAGCAATGAAAAATAGATGGAACTTGCATAAAAAATGAATATGGCTGAGGAGACCAAAAACCCATCTATTTCACCACTAAACCTCCAATGAATAGATGATTCTGTTAACCTCACCCTCGGAGCCCTAATGTGATACAAATTGATCGACAAATGTTCTCCCAATAGAAAACTGTGACCTGTGTAGCTCAGAAGAGCCAAAACTGAGTTAAATTTCTTAAAATATCACGCCCTAGGTGCTTCAACCATTCTCCTTTGTTGCTCTTTAATTTGAGACATTTGTCAAGGAAAGAAAATATATGTCTTCGGGGATTTCCCTTGTGGAGTTGCAAAGGATACAGATCTGGCCTAAGACGCTGGGAGCTTTCCAAGAACGTCAGACACACATTGTTGCTTTTTTCCTTGCCTGCTTGGGGTTTCAGCTGGAGCTGGAACTCCTTTCTTTACCGGGTAGCTCCTGGACCATATGTTTTGGACACCTACTCTTAAGATCACTGCTGAAACTTAATGACTAGCATTAATCCCACAAATGAAGAAAACAGAAAAAAGAAAAAAAATAAATAAAAGGAAAAGATCCAGGGGATGTGGTGAGGTAGAAGGAAGCTGATAAATGCTAGGGTTTACTTTGCTTGTATGTTCAGAAGCATGAGATGTTTCTCTGGGATTCTTACCCACCTTTATGCTGTTTAGGAGAATCCAATTTCCACATCAGAACTGCAATTTCTCCTTCCATGTCAGAACTGCAATTTCTCTTTCTCTTATATGACAACATCAAACTATACATAACATCTAAGATCTTTAGAGGGTCCATGGTTTCTATTACTAAAAAGTAGCAAATGGAAATTGTCAAAGATGAACACCCATGAAAAATACATACTTCTTAATGACCTATGAAAAAACAAAAAACCACACAGTATAGGATGCCAAAATGCATTAGGGTTTCAGCAAAGCATTTAAACCTCTTTATCCTAATACTCTTCATCTAAAGAAACTTTGTGTCTGATTACACCTAACTTCATGACATAGATAGGCTGCTCCTTTGACCATACTGCCTCATTTGATAGAAAAGAAAAGTATTTATTTAAACCTCAGAACTCCCAAGCTACAGGGAATTCTAAGAAGTGAAGAATAATTGTTAAAAGGAGGAGAATAGCTATGTGACTTCCAAGGGTTGTGTGTTCGCACATTGTTCATTCAAAGAATACTTGCTAAAATGCTGCTAGGTGAAAGTACAAAGTTAAAATACGTAATTCTTTCTCATAAAGGGACTATGATAGAGGTGTTATGATATATACAGGTAAACTCAACACATGAGATTAAATACATGTCATTAAAGTAGATAGAGTAGTGTAAACATGGAGGGAAAGCCAATCCCACAGGGACGGTTAAGGAAGGCTTTGTTGAGGATATGTCATTTGAGATGGGTCATAAAACATGGGTAGCATTTCTATTGGAAAGACATTTTGAGTAGAAGAAACTGAATCCATCCAGTTATTTTCTCATTCTCTCATTTATTCATTTATCTAACATTTATGAAACTATGATAATTCATGAGACATATTTGATTCCAGGCTATGAAATCAAATAAAACAAGTGCTTTGCCTTATGGAAATAGATACTTATTTCCAAAAAAGGTTAGAAGATCATATATATATATATATATATATATGTATATATATATATGAATATAAATTCATAAAATGTGCAAGAATGGGGAACCAAAGCAAAGTAAATTGGCTTCTGACTGTAGAAAGGCTTTTTGAATCCCAGCTTCCTCCTTTTTTGATAGGCAGTGAAGAAGTCTTAAAAATTTCTGAGCAGCTAAGAGGTAAAACTTGATCAACAATGTGCCAAAATAAAAGTTGCCTTAGGGAACAACCAAAAGTAAATGAGATAAAATCCAAGATGGAGAAAGGAAAGAAAAACCAGCAGACACACATAGGTAAACAGCGACTTAGGATGTCTGGTTTAAAAGCCTGACTTGGATAATTTCATTGAGCCTCAGAACCAATCTTCCTTGAGAAACTGCTCTCTGGAAGGGTTTCAGCATTTCGCAGAATATAATCTTCAGAAATCCAGGGAGACCTGCAGAATTAGACAAAATGGGATCAGCATGTCCCAGAGAGGTAGAGGAACTTGTCAGAGGTCATGAAGTGAGTCAGTGGAGTAAGAACAGCTCTGTGAATCACGGCTCCCAGCCTGTGCTCTGACCACCAGGCAAAGCTCCTCCTTAGCAACGAGGCAGGACTCGCTCTGGATGCAGCCAAACTGGCCCTTTCTCTCCATCTCTGGCCCCACCAATGACAGGATGATGTCCTGTTACATTTTGTGCCACAGCCCAAAGTTCCCATGAATACACGTCAGGGAGGCGGAGAAATGGTAGCAATGAGCTAGTTCACCCTGTAATACTGGGCCACGCAGCTCAAAGCAGGTAATGGGGCCAGAACTGGAAGTGCAGGAAGCAGAGCTCAGTGAGTCTGAAGTGGGGAGTTTTCAGGGTTACACAGTTGAAGCACTCAACAAACTAGGAAAAGATGGGAAAAGAAAACTATGGACACAATGAGATGTTGTAAGTATCCTCTCTTTGTTAATAAAGCACTTCTCTGGGACAGTATGTTAAAATGTGGAGTGCATAGATGAGCATGCAATGGCCTGAAGAATTTGTTGATATTACCCTGTATGTTGCTCATTGCTGGTTACGTTATATTTCCCTTTATCTTTTTTTTGGGGGGGGGGTACCGGGTATTGAACTTGGGACGTTGCTTTTGCAAGGCAGGTGGCAGAACCACTGAGCTAAATCCCCGGCCCCTAAGTTATGTTTTCTTATTACCATCTCCTCATCCTTAAGATTATAATTGATAACTGTCTGGTGAAAAGAAAGGTGTTTGCTGGAGTCATTTTCAATTATCCAATATCACCTTTGATATTTGCCATGGGAGAAAACCACAGCTTTAAAAAATCCCCTGTTTGTGGTATAGGCCTAATATAAAGTGTTACTCCTTTTGTTTTTAAAGAGAATTGTCTGTGTCATTCTTCTTCCTTTAAGTCCTAGAATCTTCTTTCCCTTTTAATTATATGTGTGGAATTACTGTTAAAGTTACATTTTCATATAGATTTTAATATGTTACTAAAAGCAAAATTTGATCATTAACTGCGTAGACATAAAAGTCCTGTTGCTGTAGATCTGTAGGCATTCCCTGTACTCTCAAAATAAAGGTATACTTGAATGCATCTGGAAGCAATAAACAGTAGTATTTTTTTTAAGAGTAGGAAATTTTATTGAGGGAGAGATAGCTCCTGAGAGAGACAGGAGGGAACCCAGAAAGTGGGTTCCCCTAACAGTAATATTTTTATGAAAATATAAGCATGGGAAAGCCAGTAGTTCTTAATAATTTTTGGTATTGGAGGAAATATAGATCCATTTTTCTAAAATTTGTGTAAGCAAAATATTATGTTTCAAAATTTTAATTTCACTTCAGTAAACTATACGTATATTCCAAAATGCAAATAGCCAAATCCATCAAAAGCCAAACCATATTATTGAGACATGTACATAAATGGTAAATATATAAACATAAAAAAATGTCATCAAAAAAGCCAATTAGAGTCAGCTCCAGAGATAGAGAGGAGGCAGCTCAGAGAGGGCATACAGTGGCCAGGCTATTGGTAATAGCTGGGATGATGTACCGTATGACTTAGGTGGTGGTCTCAGGCATTGATTATATTGTTAAACTGTCCCAATGTGTCTTACACACTCTTTCGTGTGTATGTTATAATTCATAATAAAATGTGTTTTAAAGGTTGAAGAATACCAAAAGACTAATGAAAAGCAGCTGTGTCTCACCTAGCTGATGCTTACCTTTAATTCCCACTCAACAGATGCAGCCTTTTCAGATGATTCCAGTGACATTGAACTTCACACTTCCCAAACAAGATGCTCATGCATTTATTTTAATTTTTAAAATTTTATGCATGTCTATTTTCTTCAATAACTGAATAGGAATGAACTCTGGTAATCAGTACTCAATGGCACATTGGCCTGTTTTCCCTCCCACTCCTGAGATTTTTAGTCAAATCAGTGTTCAGTGACCACATTTTTATGACTAGACATATTTTTAGTCATGGCTGAGCCATCCAGTACTTTAAGATTATATGTTGTTCTCTTTGGTACATTTTACACTCACTTAGTTGTTAATTCTAGCTCTCAGGGGTTTTTGGCGGGCGTGTTTGTTTTCTTTGTTGTTTGTTTCATTCTCTGTAACTATCACTTACTCAGCTTCAAGGTTTTTCAGAAAAGAGCTTATTTAATATGTTCCACTATAATCCATCAGTGTGCATGTGTGTGTGTGCGTGTGTGTGTTTCTTGGGAAAGTCGTTCTTGCTGTCTCAACCTGTATCAGATGTTGGTAAAGTCTGCTACATCTTTCTGAGACTTTCCTTCCCCATTATCTTGGGAATTAACTGCACTTCTTTCATATTTTATAAACCTTATATATTCCTCTTTTATGAATTACTGCCTCAGAGTGTGACGCCAAAACTTCCTGAAAAAACACAGTAGGTAATTTTTTTGAGAGTTGACAGGTCTGAAAATATCTTGATTCTACTATTACACCTCCTGATGGTTTGGCTGGTATTACAGCTATAGTATTATTGTTTTTTCAAAATTTTAAGACTTACTTCTGCAGTAATCTAGCTCTCAGTCATCTCATTCATGATCTTTCTTTTTGTGTGACTTACTTTGTGAAAACATTTCAGATGTTTATTATTAGTGTCCTGAATTTTTTTTCTGAGGTACTTTGATGGGGATTTACTTTCTTTAAAGTAGAATGCTGGAAACAAGGCAATATTCTCAGTCTAAAAACACATCTTTTTCAGTACTCTGTAAAACCTTTGTACAAATTTTTGTTGATTTCTTTTCCTCTGTTCTGTCTGGTTCTTGAATTCCTTTTAGAGGTTGGGTCATCTTGGTTAATCTTCCATTTTTCCTTTTCCTTTTCTTTTTCTTCTCTTTGTCTTATTTTCTGAGTATTTAGTGAGCTTCCAACTATTCTGTCCAACTCTTTATTTTCTCTTTTTCATTTCTCTCTCTACTCTGTTACATGGAAGAATAAAATTCCTTTGCAGAAGATTAGCAGGCTACTCTTGGCTTGGTTATTTGTCACCTTTCCCAACAACGCTGAGGCATGATACCAGATACCCACAACTTAAAGGTGGATACATGTCACTTGGCTCGTGGTGGGTTGGCTTCAAGGTAAGGACATCATAGCAGAATGGCAGTGGAACAAAGCTGCTTAGCTCATGGAGGCCGGGAAGCAGAGCAGGGCAACAATTCCAGAGAGGAATTGGCCGGGAACCATGTATACTACCCCAAACCAGGCCTCTGCAACCCACTAAAGAATATATAGAGTGTGTTTAGTAATCGCCTAGATGACTTGCAAGCCAACCAAGTTGACAAAATTAAGTTTAACCGCCGCAGCTTGTGGTACATTTTTCACGTGTTTTCCTTAGGACTAGTATAGCCCTTAGTATGTTGTTTGTTACCATTTCACTCCTGCTTAGCTGTGTGGTCCACTCTATCCCCAGATCTCCAATCACTCTAGATTTGAAAATCAGATGCAAGTTTCAATAATTCTAATCTTATAAATGGACAACTAACCACAAGGAACTTCCAAATATTAAAAGGTTAGCTAAATAAAATTATTCTTTTGTAGGTTAAAAAATATAAAAATATCTAACTTGCTTTGTATTTCTCAAATACATAATGAAAATATATATTTAAATGCTATTTAAAATGGCTTTCATAAATACATAGATTTCAGGTCTTAAAGATGCTGATACATAACAGAATATTGTGCTCATATAGTTTAAAGGTTGAATGTGAAGCATTTTAGTACCGATTATGGAAATGTCAGCTACAATGTATAGATACATAAAGATGATGAATAAATTCTGTCTCTTCTTATAAGTATCTTCCTTTGTTTCTAAGTAATCTTTCCACCCTCTCATCATTAAAGTAGCAAAAGTTACAAAGTTGTCATTCAATATCTGGACAAAACATTCTTTAGTTACAAACCTATGTCTTTAGATCTTTGTTTTGATGCAAATGTGAGATTAGATTTCTTTTTTATTAATATTTCTTTTTTATTATTTTATTTATGGTATATGTTTGCAATACTTAATTATTACATTCGTCATGGAGAGTCAGTACATGTACATAACACATTTTAATTCTTTTTATATTCCTTTCCCTTATCCTCTCTGCCCTTCATATTTGGTCCTCTTTCCATTTACAAAAGATGTACTGCTCTGTTTTCTATTATTGGTCTTTAATTTTGATCTTTAATTAATTCACACTTCAGTTTTCTCACATGAAAAAAACCATGTGATATTTAAGATTCTGTGTATGATTTGAGATTCCTCAAAAAACAAAAATAAAAATTTCATTCAACCCAAATATCTCCCCTTCTATGTACCTTTCTGAAAGGGTTAAAGACATCACAATTACAGTTATACATGCATACCCATGTTTATAGTAGCACAACTCAACAATGAGCTGAGTCCTGTAAACAGCCTATATGCTCATCAACAGATGAATGGATGAAAAAAGTGGTATCTATAAACAATTAAATACTGATCTGCTATAAAGAAGAATAAACTTGAGTCATTTGTAGGAAAATGGATTCACCTTGAGGTTGAAATTCTTGTTCATTGTATCAGGTAGAAATCTTTCAGTGGCAGATGGCAGAAAATCATTGCAAGTTGCATTAAGCAGAAGGGGAGGTATAGTTGCTGTCTAATAACTATATACTATACAATATATGCTATATAACCATACAAACCACTTTCTTAAAGGCATAGGCAGGACTCAGGAGGTGTCACTGGCACCCAGAACCTCAGCATTTTAATGGCATTGTTTCTACACTGATGACTCTATTTTCCAGGTCTGCTTGTAAGACCAGCCAATGTCAAGTTTGGATCACAAAGATCTCAGATCCTGAAGCTGTAGATCCTGCTTCTTTGACCATGATAATGAATATCCTACATTTTCTATTCTTGAGATATATGCAGCCATGGGGCTATTTTACCTATAATTGTGTATTTCCCCTATCCCCAAATCTGGAGTGGATTATTTCTACCTAAATCATACAGACAAATCTCAAAGAGGATGCACCCTACTTCACTCAGTGCTATTATTCTAGGAAGGGGATTTTGATATTAAGATGATCTTCACTTTTACAGACACTCAGGTTACTAAAATATTAGAACATCCCAGATTGATCAATCAAGAGCCTCTTTTGCAAGTTATTGGCAGCTATCTATCTATCTAGAGATTGTTCCTTCCTTCCTTTCTTCATTACCATCCCTCCTCATTTTTTTCTCTTTCTTTCTTTCTTTCTTTCCTTCTTTCTTCTGCTGGAGACCAAACCCAGGGTTTTGCACAAGCTAAGCATTCTACCACTAAGCTACAGCTGAATGTTACTGACCATTGTTTTACATTTCTGTGTGATGACTGAGAGAAGAATTTCTTCTTTAGGATAATGGAATAGTGATAACAAATATTAAGGCGTTCTGCTTTAGTAATAAGGTTGACAGCAAATATCAGAAAACTAAATCATCAATAACTTAAAAATGAAGGCTTATTTCTTGCTCATATAAAGTAGAGTATAGATGTGCTTGCTTCTACTTCAGCACTAGGAAAAAAAAGTAGAGGTCTCATAGTCTTGAGACTGGTTTGGCAGCTTTTCAATAATTAGAGATCATAGAGCCTTTTGTGTTGTGTTGCTCTTCCATTTTTCAGAACTCGATGCTACCTTGTGGTCCAGGAGGACTTCTCAATCCCCAGCTATCACCTTGTATTCCGACAGCATGAAGATGAAAAAAAAAAGCACAAAGGTATGACCTTCCCCCTAACTTAATGATGTATCTTTCAGAAATTCCATACAGCATTTCTCTTATCTCCCATTGGTCAAAACTTAATCACTGCACCTAGTTTCAAGGCAGAATGTAATTATAGTTATTATTTCAGGGCATACAAGTAGCCAAAGAGTCAGGTGTCATTATAGTAGAAGAATGAGACAGTAGACAACTGTAAATCACAACCAGAGCTAACTAGTTTATCATCTGACTGAGCATGGAAAGAGGACTATCAGAAAGAAAATAATTATGAAATAAATACTTGGTGGGGAATTGGAATCCTAGTAGAAAAAAATCTTTATTTTTTTACCCCCAAATCATGATGAGGGAATCATCTAGAAACTAACTCTTATTTTGAAGAGAGATGGTCTCTTCAAAACTCTGCCTATGTTCCATCCCTTCCATGCAAGGTGGGTGGTTTTCTTCCTGCTTAATCTCAACCACGTACGGCTTGTGCAATTCAAGTGGGAATTGCATCTGTTCAAAACTCTCTAACTCCTCTGGTCAGTACATCTCTCTCCCTTTTCCAAACTCTTGATCCACTTAGTTTACACACTCAATGCAAGTAATTCATTGAACATATATACACAGAAAATCTGCCACATGTTGGACATTTCTCTAAGTGCTAGAGAAGTGTCAGTGAATAAAAGATACATTTCTGAAGTTTGAAAACAAAACACATGACTAAGTAAATGATATTGTATGTTATACATTGTCAAGTGTTGGAGATAAAATAGAGTAAGGAATGGTAGATTGGGAGTCCTGGGAGTGGGGATTTGCAATTTTAAAATAAGTCACCTCACTGAGAAGTTGATATTTAAACAAGGGAAAAAACCACACGGGAATCTGTAAGAAGAATATTTTAGACTACGGAAGAGGAATTGCAAAGGTCCTGAGGTAAAAGCATGTCCCAGTGCTGAGCTTTTTATTTATATGGCTTTACTACACTGAGCAAAAGCTGAGGTTAAGAGCACAGAACGCAGATGTTTAGCAGGCTAGTTCCCATTCACTGAAATGAAAAGTTGTTGGAGGGTTTTGATCAGAGAAGGGGCAGGATCTGCTATCAGTTTTAGAAACATCCTTCTCATTGCAGTCTTGAAATAAGTCTCTAGAGCAGAATGAGTAGAAGTGAGAAGAGCAATTGGAGTATCTTGAAATAATTAAAAAAAAATAGGATGTGGATAATCTCCAGAAAGACCATGTAATGTCAACAATCCATGCAGACAGATTGGACATCAGTTGTGAGAGAAAAGGAGAAATTAATGATGAGATGTCAAAACTTTAAGAATGGATTTGGGATTTGCCTAAGATAGTGAAATGGTAAGAGCTTTTGGAGAAATCTTAGTACAGTACTTTAGTCTATTGGATCTCCAAACATTTTTTAAGTAATTCAATGGGATTCAATGGAGCATCCCAGGCTGAGTAAGTACATGAGGGGCCTACATAGATGCTATTTAAAATCTTCCACTGGATGCAATTGCCAGGGATTAAGGGAAAGCAGGTAAAAAATACATAATTTTCAAGGATGCTGGTACATATACAATGTTTAGAGATTGAGGAGAAGAAAAAGAAGTAGCAAAGGAGAAAGAGAACAAGTAGCCAAGGGAGCAGGTAAATGGATAAGGCAAGTGATAGTCTATAATTCATGTGAAGAAAGCTTTTACAAGATGAGAGAGTGACCAATTGTGTCAAACACTTGTCCACAAATCAAGAGGGTAGGGGGAGACTAACCATGTGCCATGGAGATTAGTGACACTGAGTCCCTGGGAACCATGAAAAGAAAAGTTTTGGAGGAGTGGTGGGAGAAAAAGGCAAGTGAATTAATTTAAAAACCTATAGATGAGGGGTCTTAAGGGTCCACCATACTACTGCCCCCAGTGCCAAGGAGCAGAGCTGCCCCCAGCACCCAGGAGGTGAGCCTCGAAGGTTCCAGCAGCACACACACACCCTCCCCCATTAAAATGGGAAGACACATAAACAAGTCTCAAAAACAGACTTCCAGATTAACTAAAGCAACACCAAAGGGAAACAAGATGGAACAATCTGATACTCAACCACCTGGATTCCCCAAACTGGCAACAAAAGAGGATCTGGAAAAAATGAAATCTGAAATAATTTCATAGATAACAGCAGAGATTGTGCTCATAGTACAAGACATGATTAATAAATCTAGAGGACCCAGATTAAAAAAATAGAGGAGCTGAGGAACATGATGGAATCTCAACATAGGAAACAAATGGAATCCATAAAATAGATGCAAACAGATTTCCAGGAGATTAAAAGCTCCACTGAAAGTTTGTGTAGCAGAATGAGCCAATGTGAGGACAGAATTTCAGATATAGAAGATAAGATTGCAATTCGTGACCAGGAAAAGAAAAATTTCTTTAAAATAGTAAAGAACCATGAGAAATCAATCCAGCAGCTGCTAGATGATGCAAAGAAGAAAAACATCAGATTGATTGGAGTCAATGAACAGGAGAGAGTGCAGGCGACATAAAAAAACTGTCCACAGAAGTAATGTCAGAAAACTTCCCAAGCAGGGGGAAAGAATTTGACATACAGATAAGTGAGGCAAATAGGACTCCAAATAGCCTTGATCAAAAAAAATCTACACATAGGCATATAATACTTAAGATTCCAGAAACTCAACAGAAGAACAAAATTCTACAAGCAGTTACAGAAAGGAAACAAATCACATACAAAGGAAAGCCCATCAGAATCACAGCAGACTTCTCAATGCAAACCCTCAAGGCAAGAACAGCTTGGAGTGACATATTTCAAGCCCTAAAGGAAAACAAGACTCCAACCCAGTTTGATGTAACCTGCAAAACTATCTTTCAAAATTGATGGAGAAATAAGATACTCTCAGGACAAAGAGCACCTTAGGAACTTCATGAATACCAAACCAGCACTCCAAAAAATTTTAGAAAAGATCCTCGGAAAAGACAAGGATCATAACCCCAGGAAGCCCAGCAGAATTAATCTACTGGGCATGATAAGAAATTAAGTGCAAAGGGGGAGAATCCAACAAAAAGAAATAGTCATGACAAGGAAAAGTCAATACATATCAGTGATAACCATCAATGTTAATGGTCTCAATTCACTAATCAAAAGAAATAGACTGGGAGAATGGGTGAAGAAGGAAGATCTAAAAATATGCTCCATACAAGAAACACACTTAATTCAGAAAGAAACTCATAGACTGAAAGTTAAAGGATGGAAAACAATACTCCATGCGACAGGAACCAGAAAAAAAAGCAAGAGTAGCTATCCTCTTTGCAGATCAAGGGGATTTCAAACCAACACTGATTAAGAGAGACGAATAAGGACACTACATCCTTGTAAAGGGAACAATCCAAGAGGAAGAGATGAAAATCATAAATATCTATGCACCAAACACTAGTGCACCCAACTATATAAAAAAAGACTAACGGGCATGAAAAATCAAATAAGCGCTAATACAATATTAGTGGGGGACCTCAATACCCCACTGTCACAAACAGATAGAACAACTAGACAAAAGATAAGTAATGAAATGCTAGAACTCAATCAAACTCTTGAACAAATGAATTTAGCAGGTGTTTACAGAGTGTTCCACCCCACAAAATCAGAATACACATTCTTTTCACCTGCTTACAGGTCATTCTCCAAAAGAGACCACATACTCATTCATAGAACATGTTTAAGTAAGTGCAAAGGAAATGAAGTTAACCCCTGTATATTATCAGACCATAGTGCGATGAAATTGGACATCAATAGCAAAAGAAACTGCAAGAATTTCATAAACACATGGAAATTGAACAACACACTTCTGAATAACCAATGGGTCATAGAGGAAATTAAAGAAGAAATCAGACAGTTCCTACAATTAAATAACAATGACAATTAAACATATTGGAATCTATGGGACACAATGCAAGCAGTCTTATGAAGGAAATTCATAGCAGTGAATACTCATGTTAGGAAAACAGAGCGAGCCCAATTAAACAACCTAATGCTGAAACTCAAGCTTCTAGAAAAAGAAGAGCAGGACAAACCCAAAGTTCATACAAGGGAGGAAATTATAAAGTTCAGAACAAAAATCAATGCAATGGAAACTAAGAGAATGATACAAAAAAATAATGAAGCAAAGAGTTGGTACTTCGAAAGAATAAACAAAATTGACAAACCCTTAACCAACCTCATCAGAAAAAGGAAAGAAAAGGCCCAAATCCATGCAATTAGGAATGAAAAGGATGAAATAACCACAGACCCAGCAGAAATTCAGAGGATCATCAATACCAACTTTGAGAACCTCTATGGCAGTAAGGTGGAAAACACAGAAGAAATGGACAGATTCCTAGATATGTATGAATTACCAAATTTAAGTGAAGAAGACCTAAAAATTCTAAACAACCCAATATCAATCAATGAAATTGAAAACATAATTTAAAACTTACCAACTAAGAAAGGCCCAGGTCCTGATGGCTTCACTGTTGAATTCTGTGAGACATTTAGAGAGGAACTAATGCCACTACTGTTTAAACCCTTCAATGAAATTGAAAGGGAAGGAATCCTTCCAAATTCACTACTGGAAGTTTGATCCCCAAAGCAGAGAAAGACCCAACCAAAAAAGAGAACTATTGGCCAATCTCACTAATGAACATAGATGCAAAAATCCTTAATAAGATACTGGCAAATAGAATGCAGAAGATCATCAAGAAGATCATACACCCTGACCAAGTGGGATTTATTCCAGGGATGCAGGGATGGTTCAACATGCACAAATCAATGAATTTAATACAATATATGGATAGATCCAAGGACAAAAATCATACAATCATCTCAATAGATGTAGAAAATGCATTTGACACAATCCAACAGGCATTTATGTTAAAAATTTGGAATAGATGGTCTCTACCTCAATCGGATAAAAACCATCTATGCAAAACTAACAGCCAATATCATATTAAATGGTCAAAAACTAAAATACTTCACACTAACATCAGGAGCAAGGCAAGAGTGTCCACTATCACCACTCCTGTTCAATATAGTTTTGGAAACATTAGCCATGACAATGAGACAAGAGAAAGAAATAAAAGGAATAAAGATAGGAAATGAAGAAGTCAAATTGTCATTATTTGCAGATGACATGATACTGTATATAGAAGACCCCAAGAACTCCACTAAAAGTCTTCTAGACTTAATAACCAAATTCAGTAGAGTAGCTGGATACAAGGTCAACACACAAAAATCAATAGCTTTCCTCTACACAAACAACAGACTCAGTGAGAGAGAAATAGGGCAAACAATTCCTTTTACAATAAGATCCAAAAACCTGAAATACCTAGGAATCAATCTAACAAAGAAATCAAATATCTCTTCTCTGAAACCTATAGCACTCTGAAAAGAGAGATTGAAGGCTATATCAGAAAATGCGAAGATATCGCTTGCCCCTGTGTAGGAAGGATTAACATAGTGAAAATGGCCATACTTTCAAAACTGCTATGTAGATTCAATGCAATACCAATTGAAATCTCAGCAGCATACTTCACAGACCTGTAGAAAACAATCCAAAAATTCATTTGGAACAAGAAGAGACCTAGAATAGCAAAAGCAATTCTAGTCAACAGAGACATGGCAGTAGGTATCACAACCCCCAACTTGAAAAGATACTACAAACCTACTGTGATAAAAACAACATGATACTAGCAAAGAAACAGACCTGAGGACCAGTGGAACAGATTAGAAGATTCAGAAACAACTCTAGACACACTCAGCCATCTCATCTTTGACAAAGGAGCTAAACATCCTCACTGGAGGAAAGATAGTCTCTTTAATAAATGGTGCTGGAAAAATTGGGTTTCAACTTGTTGAAGATTAAAACTAGACCTGTATCTCTCACCATGCACTAAACTAAAATCAAAATGGATTAAAGATATAAATATTTAAACAGAAATGCTGAACCAGCTGGAACAGAGGTTAGGTAGAACTATTGAAACATTTTTATTTATGAATAAATCCTCAGTTGCCTGTGAACTAGCACAAATTATCAACAAGTGGGATCTCTTCTTATTAAAAACTTCTGCACAGCAAGAGAAACTTCCAACACTGTGAAGTGACAACCCACAATGTGGGGAAAAATTTTCACCTGCTTTTCCTCAGACAAAGGTCTACTATCTAGAATCTACAAAGAACTTAAAAAAATCAGACCTCCCAAATTTAAAGATCCAACCCAAAAATGAGTATCTGAAATGAACAGACATTTCTCAAAGAAGTAGAAATAGCAAATAAACATATGAAAAAATGTTTGACATCACTGGTCATTGGAGAGATGCAAATGAAAACAACACTATGATTCCACCTCACCCCAGAAAGAATGGCTGCTATCAAGAAATCAACAATAACAAATTCTGGAGGGGCTGAGGGAAAGAGGAACACTGCTCCACTGCTGGTGGGAGTGTGTGCTGGTGCAACCACTGTGGAAATCAGTATGGAGATACCTAACAGAACTAGGATTAGAGTTCCCATTGGACCCAGGTATTCCCCTGCTGGGTATCTTCCCCAAATAATTAAAAGAATCATACCACGGTGATATATGTGCACCCATGTTCATAGCAGCACAATTTGTAATAGCCAAAACTTGGAATCAGCCCAACTGCCCATCAACTGGAGACTGGATAAAGGAAATGTGGGTTTTTTTATAAAATGGAGTACTACTCAGCCATTAAAAATGAGAAATTAGAGACATTTATAGTTAAATGGATGCACTTTGAGGCGATACTTTTAAGTGAAATAAATAGGACACATATGTCTGAATACCAAATAGTTTCTCTAGTGTGAGAAATTGTAAGTGTAAATAAGGACTAAAAAGGATAATAGATCATGTGTAATAGGAAGAAAAGGGGCAAAGAGGAAGTGGGAGGGGTAGGAGAAAGGAAAGAAGGGAGTGGAATTAATATGAGAAAATGAAAAAATGGAAGCAAAATCTTTGTAAATAGGAAGGAATTGAGGAGTTAAAGGAGGGCAGGGAAATGGGGAAAACATAAGAACCAAGAGAGATTATGCAAAGGTGCAAATTGCCAATGATGGATGTCATTATATTGTATACCTAAAATGTACCAATATAATTAATTAAAAATTAAACTTTTAAAGAACTCTCAAATAAAAAATAATAATAAAAAAATAAAAGGCTATAAAGGCCAGGCATGCTGGTACACACCTGTAATTCCAGTACTTGAGAGGCTAAGGCAGGAGGATGGCCAGAGTTCGAGTTCCTGGTCAGCCTGGGCTAAGTAGTGTGTTCAAGGCTAGGGTGAATTACATAGTAAGACCTTGCCAAAAAAAAAAAAAATTTGGGAAGACATGAATTGAATACAATGAATATTTCCCTGGAATTTTAATATGCAAGAAGACAAATGGTTTGGTTTTTCAGGATATAAGAAATTATAGAATGTTTGAACTATGATGCAAGATCTAATTCAAAGAGAACCTGAAGGTCTATAAAAGCAAGAGGAAATAGCAGCTGAGCGATTCTCTACAGCACCGTTGGAGGGATAGCCTTCAGACAGGAACATTAGTGATTGTCCAGCAGCAACAAGAAGCCAAAGTATTTTGGTATAGAAGCCAATATTTTGGGGAATAGCCCCTGGTGAAGACTTCGTGAGTGTATTTTAGGTCTTATCATTAATGAATTTCTCTTGAAACCATTGGTGTTTTCTTTGTCTATTAAGATTATTAATTTCTCCAGGCCAAAAGCAGTCTTAATATTTTTCAACAGCCATCCAGAAAAGGAACAAATAGCTGTTTATTAAATTTTGACAAATGAACATTGAATTACTATCTGGAAATAATTATCCTTATAATACTTCGGGCTAGAAGATTGATAAGACTAAACAGTTACAAGTTTTTAAAGCTCCCTTCTACCTGGTTTAAATGTTTGGCTTTTAAATTCTGTGCTGAAATATGGGGTACATGGAAAAATTAGTACACATGTGAAAAAGCAAACTACATTTAATAGAACATTACCTGCATTCAAAGAAAAAGAACATCCCTTAATACCCCAAAAAACAAAGTTGATCATCAACCCACTGAGGTACTGGTATTTCACCTTTTGTGATAATCGTTTCCTTTCTTATGTTTCTGTTGTTTTACCAATATATATGTACCTTGCAGCATTGAGTTTAATTGTGTCTGCTTTGGAACTTTATATGAATGGAGTCACACTCTACATATTCCCTTGTGTTTTCTTTATTTTATTTTATGTGTGTGTGTGTGTGTGTGTGTGTGTGTGTGTTAAAATGTTTAATACCTGGAGAATCTGGATAAAGATTACTATTTGGGAAATACTAATATTGCAATACTTCTGAAAGTCTAGAGTTGAAAATGAAAAGCAAGTAAAGTAATTTCAAGGTAAAATAAGTTGAAATAAAAGTATTTAAAATATGTCTCTTCTATCCTAATTGTTCATTACTACCTCTGCCATACAATCTAAAAGTACACATATAATCTATTTCTGAAGCATTACTGTATATAGTTTTGCATTTATCTATGTATTTAACTCTGTAAACTCCACAGTGTCTTAATTTCCATACTTTAGAATAAGACTTGATGTCAGATAGGAAAAGTTCTCCTATCTGGTCCTTTTATAGAGTTTCCATTTATATCTTGTTAGGCTTTCATTGTGAAGTTTAAAAACTACTTGTCAAGGCCCACTAAATGAAAAATAAATGAAACGCAACCTTTTATTGGAATTGCATTCAATCTAGAGACCTATTAGAGGAGTTCAATCTTTACACTAGGTTTTAGTCCATGAAAACTGTCAATCACTCTATTTATTTATTTAGATTTTCTTAAAATATCTCTATGTTTTATATTTTTGCTCAGAAATATTGTACATTTTTGTTTGAGTTGTTCCTTAATAATTTCAATTTTGGATGCAACTGTAATAACATTTAATAGTGTGTCCTATTAAAATATAATATACATTCACCAACATAAAGATCAGTGTAAAGTTTACTACATTTGCACAAACTCAGTACAACAAAGAGAGCAACATACAGATTTAAACATTATCAGCTCTAGAATCTATCTTCTTTTTTAATTCTAGTCACCAGTCCACAAAGGTATTCACTATTTTATCTGCATATTCTTGTTTTGCCCAAGTTTGAATTTTCTAAAAATAAGTTGTACATAATGGGCACTTTTGAGTCTTCCATCATTTCTTTCATTGTATTTTTGATATTTATTATATTGTTATATGTAGTTTTTAAGTTACTTATTTAGTTGAAAGCTATTTTATTTTATTAACCTACAAACATTTATTCATTTGTGTTTAGCATTAAATATAGATGCTCCCCCAAAGTCACACGCACTCATAGGAGGGGCTTTGGAGAGGTCAATGGAGCATAGGTGTGTGGGATTCATCACTGGATCGGTCCATTGATGAAATTAGAGTGAGGCATTATGTTGGGAGATAAAACCTGGTGGGAAGAGATGAGTCCCTAGGGATGTGTCCTATAAGGGTGTATATCCTTTCTCCTCCCTTAACCCCTCTCTACTCCCTGCCTGCCATGAAATCAACTGTTTCTCCTCTGCAATGCCCCTGTGTCATGCCACCCTGCCTTGGAACCAGCTAACTATGAACCAAAGCCGCTACAAACTAGGAACAAAAATAAACCTCTCCTTCTTCTAGTTGGAGTGTTGAGTATTTTGTCCCAGGAACAAGAAAGCAACTAAGACAATTAGATTGCATTTTGATGGTTCCCAAATTTCATATATTTATGTGAAATTTGAAGGAATAGTTCATGTATATGAATTTTTCAGGGATGGTATAAACATATATTAACCTTTATTAGCTATGCTAAACCATTTTCCAAGTGGTTGTACTAATTTACACTTCCACAAATTTTATATGACAATATATTTTTTTCTACATCCTTAGCTACATACTTGATATTTTCTATCTTTTTTGTTGTAAGCATTATTTCATATGTGTAGTTTCATCTCCTTGTGGTTTTTTTTCACATTTCCTGAGAATTATTGTTCAAGTTTTCATAAATTTATTGGTCATTCATTAAATTCTTTAGTGAGCTGAATTATTATGGAATTTTGAAGCATTGTTCTATTGAGCTTTTTTCTTCTTAACATGAATTTTTATATATTTATAAATTCTTTGTCAACTGTAAATATTATAAACATATTCTTCAATCATGGTGATTATCGGCTTCCTCTGTATAATTTCATGAAGAAAAATTATTTTAACACTGTTGCACCAAGTTAGACTGGGTTCTTAACTTTTGGGGGTGCTTAAAAATAATATATTCTGAAATTGATTATGCAACGTTCTGCATGTGTTTATCTAGTCAGATTCGTCATGTTATCCATATCTAACAAATTCTTTCTGCTATTGTTTTCTTCACAATCTAGCAGTACCAAGAGAAGTAAGCAATGACTTCTCACACACCTCCTACTACAATCATTACATTGCCTGTTTTGCTTTGAATTTTTAAATTTTGTTTAATATATCTTAAAAGCTGTATCAATTAGTGCATAGTCATTTAAAAATCATATCTTTTTAGTGAATTGAATGTGTTATCATTGTAAAATGATTTTAACATAAATAGTTTTCCAAGTAGAATCTATTCAGTCTGTGCAACTGCTAATTCTGATCTGTCAACTTTACTGGATTAGGAAACACATTAGTAGATTAATAAAGCCTGCTTTTCGGTGTGTCTGGGTGCGCCATGCATGTGTGATGGGGGCCACTGTACATGGTCCCCAGCCTGTTCCTCTCTGATGCTGTTTCCCTCTGCTTCCCAGCTGCCATCAACTGTGCAATTTTGCTCTCCCACACCCTTCTGCCATTTTTCTTCCTTGGAGCTTGCTAACAATGGACCAAGTCTCCTGAAACCAAGAGTTAACACCTTTGTCAGGTATTGGGTCTCCATGATTGGAAAGCTAACTAACACAGTCTGCATCTGCATTTTTAAATATTTATTTACATGCTTTCCTTTTCCTTTCCTTTTCAACTTTCATGAGTTCTTATACTCCAGACATAAAATGAGTTATAATTTGTATTTGTTTTTGTTTTGGGGTGTTTTTTTTTTTGCTTTTTTGTTTTTTGGTATTGGAGATTGAACACAAGACCTGCTCCATGCTGGGTAAAAATTATCGCTAGATGCCTGGGCATTTTGTTAAATTTTCTTTTGATATAGGGTCTCACTAAGTTGCCTATTTGGCCTTGAATTTGTAATCATCCTGCCTCAGCCTCTGGAGTAACAGAGCTTAGAAGCATGTGCCACCATGCCTACTGTATCTGTGACTTTCAACTGGAAAGTCTAGTCAATTTCTCTAGACATGATTACTGTTATATTTGAGTTTCAAATAACTTATTTTCTTCTTTATTTATAGCCTTTTTTCATAATATGTGGATAATTCTGACTCTTGTGATGAAATTTCCCTTTAGGGATGCAGTATAAAGTTTTCCAGGTTGTACATTACATGCAAATGCCACATTTAGAAGGGCTGCCAAGCACATGATAGATGCTTTAAATGCTTATATTTGTCACATGAATGTTCTGGTGGATGAAAGTAAAGAGTCTTATGGGAGGGGGCCTCTTAAAAATCTGAACTCAGGTGACATATGGGTGAGGATTTGTATTTGCTTCTGCTAGGTAGCTGGATTAATCCTACTCCATATGCCTCAAGCTAAATTCACAGCCTGAGGTCCTTTGTCCACAGTAGTATCTAGAAACTGTATTGTAAATCTCTGTGAGAACCAACCCAAGGCAATAATTTTTTCAGGGATTTCCCCCCTTTGTTTAAGAACTCTCCCACTCTCATTCACCAAGATGATCTTATTCACTTCTCGGAGTTGGGGAAAAGACTGTCTCACGTGTGTTTAATACTGTTTCTGTACTTATGGCCCTGAGTCTTCCCCACTGATTTGAGAAATTCTCTAGTTAAATTCCTACCTTGACAGAGGCCTCTCCTTTGACATCTAACCCATTTCGTACCCTTTCTTTGCCCCTCAGTTGTCAAAATTAGAAATCATGCTTGGTGGCATATACAAATGCCATCAGAACAACTGTAGTTAATGTGTCCAGGTTCTTTACATAGCTATCCTCACTTTGGCATTTCTATTAACTTTGCCAGTACCAACCCTTACTGTCTTTGTCATGATCATCTTGCTTTTAAGAACTGTTAAGCCAAGTAATAGTTGTTACAAACTGTGCTGCTATGAATATGGGAGTGCATATATTGCTGTGGTATGATTCTTTTAATTCTTCTGGGAAGATACCCAATAAGGGGCATAGCTCAGTCAAATGGGACCCCTAATCCAGCCCAATTGCCCATTAACTGGGGACTGGATAAAGACAGTGTGCTTTTTGTTGTTGTTGTTGTTGTTGTTGTTGTTGTTGTTGTTTTGGTACCAAGGATCAAACTCAGGACCTTGTCCTTGCAAGGCAGACAGCGGAATGACTGAGCTAAATCTCCGGCCCAAAAATATGATTTTTTAATAAAATAGAGTACTACTCAGCCATAAAGAATGAGAAATTAGAGACATTTATAGCTAAATAGATGCACATTGAGGCAATATTCTTAAATGAAATAAATGTGTAAATACTGAATAGTTTCTCTGGTGTGAGAAACTGAAAGTGTAAATGAGGATCAAAATGTAGACTAGATAATGTGAAATAGGAAGAAAATGTCCAAAGGGGAAGGCAAAGCAGGAGGGATTGGGGAAAGAAAAGAAGGGAATGGAATTAATATGAGAAAAGGAAAAAATGGAAACAAAGTCTTTGTAAATAGGGTGGGGGGAGAGGGGAATGGGGAAAAAATAAGAACTATGTGAAGGCACAAATTCCCAATGATGAATATCATTATATTGTATACCTAAAATGTACCAATAAAATTAATTTTAAAAATTAAAAATAAAGAATTGCTAAGCCAGGCATGGAGGTGCATATGTATAATTTCTGTCCTCGGGAGGTTGAGGCAGGAGGACCATGAGTTCCAGGTCAGCCTGGACTATACATTTAACCCTGTTTCAGATCCCTCACTCAAGAAATGCTAAAATATTTACTTTGCTTTATTATTTGCTTTCAGTGAGAGATTTGGTCTCTACAATGAATTCAAATGGACATCCACACTTAAATCTTTATTTCTTCTGCAATAAGTTTTTATATATTATGCAAAATGTGGCTACAGTTTCATTATTTACCATATGATCAGCCAATTGTTCAGTTCTGTTTATTGATTAATTCTTCCTTTTCACAGTTCATCTTCCTGCTATATCAAGATTCTTTCTCGGGTTGGTTTGCTTCTGCCTTCTACTTGTTTCATTGCTGAAACCTGTATCAGCCTTGCATTGCAAGGCTGATAATATATTAAGGAGAGATTCTGCCAAAATCTATGGGAAAGCTGCAGCGAAGTCATCAGAATACAGCAATGGTGGCATTGACCTGTATTTTTAAACTTGGTTTCCAACTTTGGCAAACACAAGGGACCAGAAGGGGGAGGGAGTTTAACTGAGTAAAAACTCAAAACCTGCTTAAAGTATAACATTAAATAGGAGTACTTCCCCTATCAACATGGGTTTGCAGAGGGCCAGGGATTTAGCTCAGTGGTTCCGCCACCTGCCTGGAAAACTCAAGGTCCTGAGTTAGATCCCTGGTACCAAAGACAAAACATGGGTTTACATATTTAGATAGGCATAAGAGATATAAACAAGCCATTTTTACAAACTCTATACTTCTTTAAATAATGTGGCTTTATAATAAATTTTTATGTTTTACAAAGCTAAACACTTTTTATATTGCTGCTGTTGTTACCCATATTCCTTTTCATATTTTGGTATACATACCCTTGATTGTTTTCCTTCTCTATTTTAAATACATTCTTGAGTCAACCTGTAAAGTTCTGTGAAGAATTTTGATTGAAAATGTATTGAATTGATCTGGGGAATGTGACATCATTACAATATTGAATCTTCTGGCTAGATATGTAAATGGGCTCTCTATATGGATCTAGCAAATTTGCTAACTCATCTAAATCTAATGATTTTTTTGTCCTTTTTGGGGATATTGTATGAAAGATAGTACTGTCACTCTTTTCAAGTAGGACACTGGTTTTTGGGTGGTTTTTTATGGTACCGGGGATTGAACTCAGGACCTTGTGCTTGTGAGACAGGTCCAGTGCCACTGAGCTAAGCCTCTGGCCCTGGATACTTTATATTTCTCTTACATGAGTTTGTAATGTTGAACAGAAGTGCTTTGTGAACTTTTTTTCTGTACCTCATTTGTAAGAGAGTAATTCTTGTTTTACCATTAAATAGATGTAATATCACTCTTCATTCTGTTTTAGTAAAATTATAGGTTTGTTTATCCTAATCTTTCATAATTTCAGGACATCAGTTCTTGAAAGAGTTCTGTCAGGATATCCCTTTCTAGCATAAGGATCATGCTTTTGGTTGTGACTTTCAAAAGAAAGAACTTTTGGAAGTAGATCAGTTACCAGTCATTTCCATATTGCTAAACATGAACAGCCAGGATTTTTTATTTTATAAAGAATTTCATATTCTTAATATTTAAATGTTTTGGGCTGGAGATTTAGCACAGTGCTTTCTCCGCCCGCTGTGCAAACACAAGGACCCGAGTTTGATCTCCGGTACCAAAAAAAAAAATATTTAAATGTTTTATACATCATTTTAATTATTAAAATACAGTTTTTGTCTTCCAAGGAACTATCCATATATGTTCAATTAAATTTCCTGGTTTTTGCCATATGATTTTTCTCTATTCCCAGTTAAGTGTAACAGATATAATTGAGGATAAGGAGCTGTTCTAATATATCTAATGTTAAGAAGATTATTAACATTTTAGATATTTCATTCTGGGATATCTTAAATATGATTATTTATTAACTCTTTAAACTTTGTTTAGTTTGTTGTCCTTATGCCCAAAGAATCTCTAATTCAGGTCACATTAATATTGAGATGTCTAACAAAGCTACAAATAAGTGCCTAATATAACAATGTACTATTTTTATTTATTAGCTAAAGAGAAAGGTAGAAATGACAAAGCCTTAGAAACAAATTTTTCTTCTGTATATTGAAGGCAAATAAAAGAAACTCAATGTTATTATTTCAGTCACAAAATTAACCATGCGGCTCCTGCATCCTTGAGAGAAGAAGTGAAAGGGATGATTTTGTAAAAGGAAGTTGAAATATTATATTAATTGTATCAGCTTGAAAACAAAACTTAATAAATCATTATCTGCTCATGCGGTCTGACTCCTCATACAAAGGAAATCACAGAAGTCTACTTTTAAAAATTTCAAGCTGTTCTCTCAACTGGAATTCCACAGAAAGCATTTAAAATGTATAGAAATTAAAAATGTACATGTAAAATTTAACTTGATATTATTTTTCCCACCAACTTTTCAGAGAAAATTGTGTCCTACAGCTAAAATTTTGGAGGAAATGTTTTTAAATGATACAAAGTTGTTCATATTTATGTGGTACAATGCAATATTTCCATGTGTATATAATTTTTATAATGTTCAATTCATTGTAAATGTACCTATGCACTCATATCACTTCCTTGTGATGAAAACATTCAAAATCTTTTGTTCCATTTTGTCTTTTAACATATATTTCAATATCCATCGACACTGTTCTGTACTGTAAATCACCAGAACTTATTTCTCCACAGTATTACCTAGTATCCATTGTTCAATCATTCATCTCTTCCTCCTTATCTGGAAGCCACTATTCTACGCTCAATTTAAATGAGATTAACATTTTTAGATTCCATATATGAGAGATGCGATAAAGGTTAATGGACAAATCAAGCCCTGAACAAAATATGAAGGCAATGAAATGGTACTCTCCTCTCTCAAGTGCAGTCTCCTTGCCAAGCTCAATTTGTTCTCTTGGATCATTTTTAGCCTTTTCCTTTTTGAATCAAAATATGAATGCTTTAGTTTTTTGTTTTCCTCATTTGTTCAGAATATTTAGCTAGTATTAGAGGAGAGTAAAAATAATGTAGAAAAGGTTTCACTGCCAAGCTATCATTCAAAACATATTTTTGAATGTCCTGAAATTCTACGTTTTCCATGTCACTCCCTTATTCTTGATCAATATTTCCTTCCATTCTATTATTCATGTGAATAGTCTATGCATGAATGTTCCTGTTTTAAAAACTCACATGTATTTCATTATAAAAATTACACATTTCATATAGAGCTAGATATTTTGCTTAACACTTCCACATAGAGATTTGTATAGAAATGAAACAAAGGAGAAACAAATTCTAAACCTGGCTTATTGGCTAATTTATTTTATTACTACCTAATTTTATTTTATACCCAGTTACCAGCTTGTTTTCCTGGCTAAACTAAAGAAAATGGACAAGCGGTTCCCTTCTGCCGGAATTTTGTCTCACTTATATGACACCATCCAGACTTCCTCCTTTCTTTGTTTCCACTGCTATACATCCCTAAAGTGAGCTAGAGTTTACTGGGTTATGAGAGCAAGGGTTGTATTTTTTAAAATTTCATAATTGGTCCAATATTGGTCATCACCAACAGAGTCTAAGGCTCCTTTGTAACTACTAAATGTAGGAAAAACCACAAATTACCATTGGAGAGGGCTTGGCCTTTCAGCATCCCCTCCCCCTAAAGGCAAATACCCTGCATCTGTGTAAATAAACATCTCTAGGTGTATAGCAAGGGGATATTTAGCATGAATGTTTCATGCAAAATTAGCAGCAAAGAAAAATGTTAGACTCGTAATTACATGAAAAAAAAATCAAGCTATTAGTGTAATCAAGAACTTCTTTCTTTAAACAGGTAGAACATGAGCCATCATTCCTTTGCATAGATCTCTTTTTGAATGAATTTCCAAAGCACAATTCATAGTTTTTTCACTTTCCATGACCATTTATAATAATACCTTTATTCTGGCAGGAAACAAAATTCCTACATTAAAATGTTTATTGGTTACAAGTGCTAAATTTAGAGTAGCATTTCTGTCAGTGGAATCTAGGAAGTCAATAGATAAACTTAATTTAAACATTATGAGCTGAAAGTAATAGTAGTTAATTCTATTTGTAGGAAGTGAAGGAGGCAAATTCATGCCAAAGCAAAAGCTGAGTTACTCCTTTTGGCCAGAACCGCCATCTTCCAGTAATTTGCCAAAATGAGGAACACAAAGGGAAAAAGGAGGGGAACCCGGTATATGTTCTCTAGGCCTTTTAGAAAACATGGGGTTGTTCCTTTGGCCACATACATGCGAATCTACAAAAAGGGTGATATCGTAGAAATCAAGGGAATGGATACTGTTCAAAAAGGAATGCCACACAAATGTTACCATGACAAAATTGGAAGAGTCTACAGTGTTACCCAGCACGCTGCTGGCATTGTTGTAAACAAGCAGGTTAAGGGCAAAATACTTGCCAAGAGGATTAATGTGTGTATTGAGCATATTAAACACTCAAGGAGTCGAGATAGCTTCCTGAAACGGGTCAAGGAAAATGATCAGAAAAAGAAGGAAGCCAAAGAGAAAGGTACCTGGGTTCAACTGAAGTGCCAGCCTGCCCCACCCAGAGACGCGAACTTTGTGAGAACCAATGAGAAGGGGCCTGAGTTGTTGGAACCTATTCCCTATGAATTCATGGCAGAAATGGGGATGGAGCTCTGCCACGCAGCACCTAATTAGCGGCTGAATGCTACTTCAAAATAAAAAGTCATCCTGTGTTGTAAGGATGGTTTTCTTAATTGGAAAAAAAAAAAAAAAGCAAAAAAGCTGAGTTACTTGGCTTTATGGAATGTGTCTTTTGCCTTCCTTTTCCTTTTCTTAATTGTTCTTTTTCTTTTTTAGTTTTTGATGTTAAGATTGCCTTTTGAAAACATCACTTTTCATTCTCACTTGATAATTCTGATAGAGGGACAGTAATTTACAAAAGTGTTCTTGAAGAGGTGTTCATGGGTGTAATCTACTTTGCCATACTCATTCTGAATGCATATGAATTCTTTGAATAATTCCTATGAATGAGTTTTAGAAGTAATGAAAAGTAGCTTTGATTCATTTGAATTCATACATTACCCTTGGACAACTCAGAAACCCACTGTCTATATGTTTTATTGCTCTCAATGCCAGAAAGGCCAATATACATTATCAATATGTACTGATAAGAAACTTTCAACTTCTTGAGACTCAAGATATGTGTGAATGAACTTTCAAGATGATAGAGAAATTAATATAATACATACTGTAGACGTTCTAGTCTGGATTTATAGCTTCCACTTCATCTTCTTGGGCCTCCAATATGGTCAAAGTCTTAAACCGATTTTCTTCTTAAAGTGAATAACAACTGATTTCCAGTACAGAGGCTGTAGATGTCATGTGCTTTGACCTCTTTATTTACAGGTGATAGAAATTAAACCCCTAAAGTTAAAAGTTGTGAAAGAATCAAAGTTTTTGGCATAAAAAGAACTAAGACTCAAATCCTTTGGCTAAATATTTGTTCCCAAATATTTCAATTCTGTTGGCCAATAGTCTCTGGTGTTTTCACCTTGCCTTACTTGTATTTCAAGATGCAACCAAGCTTTATTCCATCTTATCATTTAATCTTCTATTAGTTTCACAGTATGAAAATTTTGTTACCATGAAACTGAGCTTCTTGATGGTCTTTACCAACATGCCTACTGAACTTCTTACTTCTCCTTAGCCTGTGCCAGTGTGGCCCACCATGCCAGTTCTCCACATGCCCAGCGACTAAAGAATGGATGAAAAAATGTGATTTTCTTATATAAAATGGAGTAATACTCTGCTATAAGAAGGATAAGCTTGAGACATTTCTAAGTCGATGCACTTTGAGACCATACTCTTAAGAGAAATAAATCTGCCACGCATGTGTAAATATCACATTTTATTTATTTATTCTTTCTGGTGTGAGAAACTGAAAGGGTAAGTAAGGACAAAAATGTGTAATAGATATTATGAAATAGGAAGAAACTGTTCAAAAGGAAAGGGGAACTGATAGGAAGGGAGGGGAAAAGAAGGAAGGGAAAGGGAAAAGGAACAGAAGCAAAAGAAATATCAACAAAGCTTTTACAAATAAGGAGGGGAGGGGATTGGGTGAAAAAAAAGGAATCAAGATACTATGTATAGGTACAAATTCCCTTTGATGAATGTGATCGTTATGTATATTTAAATTGTACCAATAAAATTAATTTTAAAAATTTCATTGTTTAGCTCTCCTAACACAGCAGCCATGAGTCAAGTGTGTCTACTGTATACTTGAAGTGGGACTAATTCAAAATCAGAGAGTTGGAAACTGAAAAATAAACAGATGTTGAAAACATAGTACAAAGACAATAATGTAAAATAGTTAATAAATAATCCTTATATTGATTATATGTTTAAGTGAGAAAATTTAAATATCTTCATTTAAATAAAACATGTTTAAAATTAATTTTTCCCATGTCTTTTTACTTCTGAAAAAAATTAGCTACTAAAACAGTTAAGTTTATATGCGTTGTATTGCATATTGATTGGATAGCACTCCTTTAGATAATTTCTAGAGACAACCAATAATGATTATTTCTTACTCATTTTCCATGAAATAAACTAATATTTTAATACAGTCTCACAAATATTTCCTTCAAAAAAGTTACATTTATTATATATTAGGTGATTAAATTAATAGATGTCAACATATCCCATAATAGATTTTTTCTTGATTAAATAGTTCACGATAAAAGAAGAATTATATAGGCCACATGAACATAAGTGTGATGGTGAAATTATGGTACAGTCCTTGTGCATAAATCATAACATTCAAAGGATGAGATTTAAACCTCATTTTAATTTGAAATTAACTTTAAATTGATAGAAGAGAATAATAAAACATACAGTGCACCCTCAAGTTACAACCGGACTGACATATGAACAAAGTGGGTAAATTAAATTAGTGGAAGATTCATCTGCCTCTTGTTATCTATAGCGTTTACCCAGGTAAACATCCAGATCTCTGCTGTATTGACTTAGTTACAACCAGCCCTTGGGAACCAATCCAGTTTGTAAGTCAAGGGTCTGTTGTATGTACTAGGAAAAATACAAAACACTCAAAACTTTACAAAGTACTACTATTTTTGAAAAGATTCTAAGATCTAGGCTCTGAAATATTCAGACCTTGCAAAGTTATAAAGCCAAAAAACATACCCTTATCAAAGGATGCCAGCAAGTTGCTTCATTAAAATTCTTATAAGAAGCACATTTTTCCACTTTCTTCAAGCTAATGTGAAGAATTAGAAGTTAAGAGAAAATGTCTTAATAGCATTAGCTGAATGGCCTAACTTTCCATAGTCCCATTTCTAAATCCTAACCAAGAGGTTGATACAAAAAACAGAAAAGAAACGGGTGGGGACACATTGTGTGTGTGTGTGTGTGTGTGTGTGTGTGTGTGTGTGTGTGTGTGTGTGTGTGTGTTTAGGGAAAATAGAAAAATTGTCCTCATCACTGCTATTATTAAATTTTCAAAGAACTTGTGTTTCTAACATGAATTTTCTATGTATTTTTAAATATAGTGTGCTATATTAAGTCCAAGAAATGTATTAATGTCCAGACTAATATTTTAATGTAAACATGAAACTGTTCACTATCATAACTTGAATGAAGTTTCCTTCTTTGTTTATTAAGAGATGTGCTTATAACCAACACTTTAGGAATACATTGCTTTGCTTTTAAAAGTATCAGAAACAAAAGGAAGAATTTATATTGCAGAAGATTTAGTGTTCTAGAAACTTGTAATTCAAAGTATGATACAAAGACCAGCACCATCAGTATTGCTTAGGAACTTGTTAGAATACCAGGCCTTTCCTCATATTGACAAACTAGATTGTACATCTTACCAAGACCCCCAAGGGACTAACAAATACATTCAGATTGCTGAAACCCTTCCTGGCAGCATTTATAGATGTGGAAGAGGTTTTGTTCTTTGCAGAGACAGACTAGACCAGACTTCAGTACCAAGACAAACTCAGGTTCACCCTAAGAAATAAAAAGCAGAGTGAGAGTCTACATACAAGAGCTTCATTGCAGAATAAAACCAAAGAATGGAGGAATAGCTTTCTAGTATCAGTAGAGGTCTGACACCTTTGGAAGGAGATAGAGAAGGAAAGAAATTTAGGCAGGAAGAATTTCAACTATAGTACAATTCCAAGAAAGGTTTGGCCAGGCCAACTGTAGTCCTCACTCTGAAGTCATCCTTTGGAGTCCTCTGCTGTTGGCAAAATGGGTTGGTCTTATGGCCATTGCCTGGAAGCATCCCATGGGCAGTGTAGCCTCTGGCTGTTAGTCAATAATGCTCCTGTCACAAGAGGTCTGAATCATATTCTCATGGTTACCAGACAAGGAAAACCATGACTTAGTAAACCTGACACTGGGAGAAGAAAATTTTAAGTATTAAAAAAGAGAAACAGATAGATAAATAAATAAACTGTGGTACATCCACACAACAGTGTTATTATGAGCTTTTTGGAACCCATAGGATGTCTAACAGCAAGGGTGAACCCTGAACTCTGGCCTTTGGATGATAACAGTGAGGCAAGTCAAGTCCACTGATGGCAACCCTGAGTGAATCATTCTGGTGTGGGATGTTGACGGAGAAAGATGTGCTGCAGAGAGGCAGGAGGAATATTAGAATTCTCTATACTTTCTGCTTGATTTTGTTTTTAAATTAAAATTCCTCTCAAAAATAAAATCTATTGAAAAATACTGCATAGATTTAGTAGACCTGACAGTGATTTTATTTCAGCTTTATGTAAGGGAAATGCCACTGTAAAAATGCCTGTCACTTAGCAGTTCACATGTCCACAGGCCATGAGGTTGAGATTTCATGGGCAGAAGCCAATTCACCAGAAAAGTGAAAGTTGTAGAATCGAGAACAGTGGGTTCCCTGAGTGGGTTCCCTGTCTTATTGGTGGAGCACACTTAGAGCTCAGTTGCTGTAGTGCAGGTAGGTGGCTTCTATAGGAAGTTTCTCCGTTTTCTTTCAAATTTTTTTATTTTAAACCACAGACAAAAATTATAGGTATTTATTATATACAACATGATGCTTTAAAGTCTATATGTATTGTGGAATGAGTAAATCTAGCTAATTAACATACACATCATCAAATATTTCATTCTTGAGATAAAAGCACTTAAGATTCACTCTCACTATTTTTCAAGAAAATAATTAACTATGGTCCCCATGCTGTATAATAGATCTCTTGAAATTATCACTCCTATAATTGCACTTTTGTACTCCTTAACCAACTTTTCTCTATGTCCCCTGCCAACTTCCCCAGCTCTGGGAAGAACCATTCTTTTTTTTTCCATTTAGTTTATTGGTACATTTTAGGTATACAGTACAGTTACATTCATCATTGAGAGCTTGTACCTTTACATAATGTATCTTGGTTCTACTTTCTTCCCCATTCCCCTGCCCTCCTTTTACCCTCTCCACCCTTCCCTATTTACAAAGACTTTGTTTCCATGTTTTTCCTTTTCTCATATTTTTTATTTTCCCTTCTTTCCTTTCTCCCACCCCTCCCACTTCCCCTACCCCATTGGACCTTTTCTTCCTATTTCACAATATCAAGTATACATTGCGATCCTTATTTACCCTTTTAGTTTTCCACACCAGAGAAACTATTTGGTATTTATACATGTGTGTCCTATTTATTTCACTTAAGAATATGGCCTCAGTGTGAGTCCGATTAGCTATAAATGATTCTAGTTTCTCGAAGAACCATTCTACTATCTATTTCTATGATACCAACTTTTTAAGCGTCCACATAAGAGTAAGATTAGGAAGTTAATCCATTTTTTTAAAAATTTCAATCTGTTGAGTAGAATTCTCCAAGAAAATAATTTTCCCTGATGCAAAAGAAGGAGAAATGAAGAAAAGGAGGAAGAAGAGGAAAAGGAGAAGAAGAGAAGGGATGGAGAAAGAGAAGGTGACAGAGAAGGAGATATAAGAAGGTGAGAAGTAAAGAGAAAAAGAAGGAGGAGGAAAGAAGAAGAGGAGGAGGAGGAGGAAGAGGAGGAGAAGCAAAAAGAGGAGGAGTGGAAGAGAATAAGAAAGAGGATGAACATGAGGAGGGAGAAAAGAAAGAAGAAAGAAGGGGATGGAAGGAGGGGAGGAGAGGGCAGGGGAGGGGAGGAAAGGAACTCTTAGTTTCACAGGTGCAGACTGAGGTCACTGAAGAAACATTGACTATTAGGGTCATAAAATAATTCTTATACACTTCCAAGCGATCTTTGTCAACAAAGACTCAGAGTAGGCATTAATAGAAGGCCACAGGTGCATTCTTATCAACAGGCAGCAGTTGGCACCACCTGTAGGGATGTGGACACGTCACATGGATGCTTTGATCTCAGGGCCTTCATCTTGGAACAGCCGAGTAGTATTCATGTTTACTTTTCTTTTGCTAAGATCCTAATAATTACCCTTAGCACATTCATAAAATCATTGATTTTGATAGCTTCCTGAGGACCAAACACTCTAAGAACATTTACAAACACAAAAGAGCGATGACTAATAGTGTCACATTACCCCTCTCCAGGGCAGGCCGGTACAGCAATAGAGTTTTGAAAGGAGAATTAATAATGGAGAGTTTCTGGTTGAAGCATCATGACGGGCACTTGAAACCTACAACTGTCTATTAGGCATTTAGCTTCTCCTACAGGGATAGGGATAAGCACAGATATTTATTATGACCGTGTGACAGTCACACTGCATGGTTCTTTGTGTGCACCGTCCTATCCAATTTCACCATAGATCTGTGTCATGCTGCTGTCATTATCTCCACTTTTAAAAATGAGACATCTGGACAAGGGTTTAAGAAGTTAGCCTAGGGCCAACTTTTAATATGTGGTGGAAGGTACATGAGCCAGAGAGAAGTATCCAGTATTTCCTGCCCCTTGTGCATGCATCTCAGTCACTGAGATAGCTTAGCACATCTCAGACCAATGAGCCAGAATCAGGGTCCTGATTAAGTGTCTGAGACTGGGTCCAGTCTTCTGATACAATTAGAAGTTCCTGGAAGGAATCATATAGAAAGGAGAACATGATAACATGTCATGCGATATCTGATACCTATAGTTCTTGGAGATCGATTTCTCCACCCATGTAGTTCTGCAGGATTTTGGCTGCCTTTGGATCTAATTTGGGGTTTTTGAAAGGTTTAGTGAGTGATGTGGAAGCAGCCTTCTTTGGCAATATGTTCAGCTGTTGCCTGGTTTGTAGATTTCTTCCTCTTGGCAAGACCCTGTACTCACACACTGAGCACTGAAATGTTTCCCAGTCTGCCTGTGTGGAGAGATTAATTATTTATTTCTAGTGCTTTGGTTCCAGTGATCCTGCTGATATGGCTCATGAGAGCGAGAGTGTAGACCTTCATTCTTGAATTAGAGGGCTGGGAGGGTCTATAAAAATGATACTCTAGCTCAGCCCTCAAAAGCCATGGAAAGCTTTTCAACAGTTTGTATACACCTAATTCCAACCCCCACTTCCTTTTCCAGTCTGAAGGAAGGATAAAAATCTTAAACCACTTGGTAGGGTAGGGAGGATTAACCCTAGGGGACACAATGGAGGATGAGGGAATGACGTTGGTCACTTCTGGCCTCTGTCCAGCTTTCTTTGCTCGCTGCTCTTTGAGATTTAGAAATGTAGTGGGTGTAGGTTAAGCTATTCTTAGCGTTGCTTCCTGTTTCAAAGAAAAGAAGGGGTGTCAGTGGTGTCTGATAACAAATAATTTAACCAGAAGGGTAGCTAAACTAAAGCAAAGAGAAATCTAAGCTCATTTTTTTCAATAGGCTAAAATGAAGAAAAGGAAGGCTGCAGGTATCATTTATAATGATCCAAGGCATGTTGACCATACACTTATTAAATACTTCAAAATGTTTTTGCTATATTGTGGTCTGGAAATAGGTGGGTATTAAATGAATATATTAGTGAAGAAGGCATTGTATTGTATACAAATATGAATGAAAACTGGTGTTTGCTTTTAATAATTTTAATCAGCTTGTGGGGCATGGAAAATTTTTGTGCAAATGGCTCCAACTTAAGTCAGAATGTGATGAGATAATAGAAACAGGAGATGCTCTGAAGTTACAACAATCAAAACAGTTGTTTTGAACAGAGGGATTAGATGAAAAAGGAATTGGCTTTTGAGGACATTCAGATATAAGGTCTCCTAGAGTCGTTTAAGGGTCATCCTGACAGAGAAGACTTCCATAGAGAAGTAAAGGAGGGCAGGGATTGGAAATAGGCTCTGCAGGGAAACTTTCTTAACTATATTCCCAGAATTTCAAGGCTACAGCATTTCAGGATATTTCCAAACTTTTTAAAAAATGAAAGAAAAAGTAAACCAAACTAAAGGTAGGTGATCTAGAGTAGCTGTCCATTTTCTGATATCACAGATTGACCAGACATATTAGGTCCATAGGGGTGCTGTAACAAAATACTGTGAATTGAATATCTTAAGACACAAATATTTATCCCTTCACAGTTCCAGAATAAAGAAACCCAAAGTTAAGGCATCTGCAAGTAGAAATTGCCCATGCCTCCCTCTTTGCTGTTGCTGGTTGATGCTGATACTCGGTGTTCATTGCCCTATGGACATATTAGTCACTTTCACCTGTGCCTGCATCTTCCCTTGGAATTCTTCCCTTGCAATTCTTCCCTAAGTATCTCTTTGCCTTCAAATGGTCCTCCTATAAGGAAACCAGTCATTGATCTAGGACCTATTCTAATCCGGTATGTCCTCAGCATGACTAATTACATCTCCAAAGACCTTATTTCCATGAAAGGTTACATTCTGTGGTTGAAAGTGGACAAAAAATTTGGGCGGTACCACTATTCTCAATTCCTTGGGTCAAGATTTTGAGAATATAATTTAAAGAATGTAACACTACCATCCATGTGAATAATTTTCAGAATTGTAAAACTATGGCAGAAGGGAGAAGTTCAGGTCAGTATCTCAGAACTGAAAGCTGATCAGAAGGTATCAAAGTGATGAGAGCCTTTAGCCAGGCCCCAGGAAGTTAGAAAATCTATTGGTGATCCTGAGCCCACTGTAAGAAGATGGGGAAATCTACACTTCATAAGATCTGACAAAAGGGAGAATGTTTTCAGGTAGGTACCACCCTACTCTCTTGATGGAAATTCATATCTTTTCTCAAATAGTTGCTTAATTATTTCTATCTCCAAATTCCAATGGATATGAGTTTTATATTTGGAATATTTTTATTATTGTGAGATAATGATAAAACAGTTCTGTTTTCTGGTTGTTTTTTCTAGCTTTGAGGATGGAGCAAGTATTAAAATGGGAACTGGCTATTGATTTAAGTATGGAACAGTAGAGGAAATTTTACACATGGAGGTAAGACTCCTTACCTGATGGATCTACACTTTTCCAGAAACAAGAAACTGAATGTAATGAGCAAATTGTTCAGATTTACAGAAAATCACTCACTTGGGAAGGTCAAAAAGGAGATGATTCTGAAAAGGTACATTGGGTCAGACAATGGTTGACTCAGATTGACAGGCAATGAAAGGAATTTGACAGGGAGCTGCCATGGCCATGTCAGATGATAGACACATAGGTGAAGGAAAAGGGTATTGAAGAAATGATCTATCAGTGCAGATCTGAAGGCCCTGGGGAGGGAGTAATGTGAACCTTAACTAGAACAGTAGAAATAAGATATTCTAGAGGGAGTTCAGAAATAGAACTCATAGGCCTTGTTGAAGAAGCAGTGGAGAAAAGGAAATACTAAAATTACTTGGACTTCCAGTTGGATGTATAAAATGAAAAAGTAAATAATCATATAGTTAGTATTATAATTGTAGTTCATCAATAAAAACAAAAGAGGAACCTAAAAATATCATGTCATAGAAGATGTAGAAGAACTTCCAGCAGTTTAAAATGCCAATGGGGTCAGTGAAAGAAGGATAGAGACTAGCTTTGCCACTTATTACCTATTTAAGCTGTAATTTATTCATTTATAAAATAGGAGCAATACAATACATGTACAAGAACCAAAGGCAATCATTTATTTGAATGTAGAGCATGGTGAACTGCATTACATATGACTATTATAGACAGTTTGGGCTGGTTGAGAACCAAGATGAGAACATGAAAGACTTTGTTCCTGCTTAGAGAAGGCTTCTCTGAAGGGATCCAATCACCATGCTGAAGTAGGTTGTGGAGCAAAAATAATATGTCAAGAATTAAAGACAAGGAGTGTAAGCCACATTTCCCTGTGCCCACCAGTGAAGTACTGGAAGGGCAAGAGACAATCATTTCAGAAGGAAGCATGTTTGAAGTGATTATCAGTAGATGGTATTTGGAACACAGCAACATAAACCACAGAGAAGTTAGAAGGTGTCTTAGTTCATTTTCTTTGACTACACCAAAATACTACAGACTGAAATTTATAGAGAAAAGAAATTTATTTCTCACAGTTCTAGATGTTGGAATGTCCTCAATCAAGGTGCCATGTCTTGTGAGTGGGCATCACCTGTGGGAAAAGCACATGAAAGAACAGGAGGATAGGAGCAAGAGAAAGCCTAGAAAGCAGAATTCACTTTTACAGCAAAACCACTTCCTCCATAACTACCTCTTTCCTTGATAAAGGCCTTAATCTATTCATGAGGGATGCCCACACATGGCGTCTTCATCACCTAAAGAGCTTCCTAACCAACACCACCAACATATGAACTGTAGCATTAAATTTCCAATAGCTAAATATTTGTGAGACACATTCACACCACAGCAGAAGTAATGGAGGAAGGAGACTAAGCCCTTAGATTAGAAAGCTATATAATTATTATGAAATATATTAGCATGAACAAAAATGTGGGAGAGTGGTGAAAAGAGAAAAGAATAAAATCAAAAAGTAATGCATTTATATCAGCAACTATCTCCCATCTTCTCTATCTAAATACACAAACACACAAATATAGGCACATGCTTATACACATGAGTGTATGTTTTATTGAAATAGCATTGTATTTTCATTTTTAAATTTGCCTTAACTTTTTACAGGCCTGGTTACTGGTCATGTCAGGAAAGTAAACATCTGACACTTAAAGATTAGTCCAGGAATTAGTCTCAGTGCAAAGAACACTAACCAAACTGAGTAATGCTAAGGAGCTAAAACAGTAAAATGAACCTTTATAGCATTTGGCTAGAACAAATGGAACTCACTAGCTGACTGATATACAGAGAAGGATGCTCAGGAACATCAAGAGGAGTTGAGGTAGCATAGAGACATCACGGAGAGCTGGTTTTGTAGTTCTGATCCACACGTCTCCTTAAAATAACCCTATTTGTAAAGTAGCTTTATGAGCAAATCTTCCACAAACAGCAAGGACGACACAAGATTGATTGCATCTCATCAGTGCAGGCAGGATAAGATGCATCATGAGCCTAACTCTCCACCCGTGTTTGCCTAATCTGGGGTCTTGGACCACCTTTCATCAACTCTGCGGTGTTCAGCTGCAACTTCTAGGCAAGATGTTAAATTTAACGCACAGGACCTATGTTCTGAAACCACTACAACATTATAGCCATGCTCCCTTAAAAGAATGGTTTCCAGTCTTTGGAGAGAAGTTAGCAAGGCTATTGAGTACTTAATCTGATTTTTTTTTCACATTAGGAATGAAAAGTATTTGGAGAACAGCACCGCAGAAAAGCCCAGCATTCTTTCAGCACTCCATGAATTTAGGTTGTTATTAGCTAACATATCATGTGGGTGTAGGCAATTGATGGAATTAACTACCCTGGCAAAGCTAAGTGGGACCTGGTGCATTTGATTTTTGCTTCTGCAAAGTGATACATCTTAGTACTCCAAAGAGCAGCAAAGAAAATAAGAGCTCTCCGATGTCTTTCTTCTTTGTTCCTCTTTCCTTCCTGTTGGATGTTGGGAGGGGTGGCCCAGCCCCCAGGGATTAAGGCATTCAAAGCAGTCAGTAATTTCCATAATAGGATTCAGTGATCAGATTCAAAGGCAAAGAACAACTAATAGGAAAGAATAAGAAGGATGAATGGCTGTTATAGAAGAGGCACTGAGAGTTGGGAAATTGAGTATTCCAAGGAGAGTATTTTGTCAACCCTCAAGATATACACAAATGGTAGATAGTATTGAAACGTGAGGAAGCCTTGATGTCGTAATATCTTGATGGAATAATTTCTATTCAATTATGGACTAGACGATTGAATAAACAGGGAAGACATTTTGAATGGGAGAAAAAAGGGAAATGGAAAAAAACGTCAGCACTCAGCTATTAGAACACATTTTTGGAAGAGAAAATGGTACTCTGAGAATAAGCAGGAAGAATGAAAAGAAGGCCAGATTCATTCCTGAGCTGTTTTTTAATGAGTCAGTGATTTGTAGAGCCATGTTTATAATATTTTCTAAAAAAGCTATTAGCTTACTTGTTTTATGGAAGAAATACTAAATAAGTTTGGGATTGAAAATTAAATATATGTATTTTATTAATCTTAATTATATTTAACTAATCTTAATCCATCTCAAAGTTCCTGCTATTGGGTATACTTTTACACTTTAGGTAGTGCTGTAACAACATAATGCTTCCAGTGAGGTGGGTAAAAATAGACTATGGAGTCAAATATACCCAGTTTCAACTCTCCATCCATTGTGAAGTTGTGTGATTTCTGTTAAGTCCCTTAAACTTTTTACCCTCGTACCCTTCATCTTTAAAGGAGAAATATAAAATGTACCTGGGGAAGATTAAAATAAATATAAATATGGACATAAACATATATTTATACATACACACAAATACACGCACACACACACACATACTTCAGTAAGTGGTAAAAGCTTACTGTGTGTTTTCTGCATCAGTGAAAGCAGTTGTTTTTATTTTCTTGGGCAAGTGTCATCTATAATCCAAAGTGACTGGTGGTAGTCATGCGCTATCCACTTCTTTTTTGCTTCCTACTATCATAGAAGTGTTTGTACACTCCTGGTTAGGAATGTATCAAAAAAGTGTCTTTTTATCTGTGAGGTAGGTAAAGTCTATTTGTCACATGGCATGAAAAATAAAACTTAACTGCTTAAATTTTTTTTAACTTCAAATTTGCCTTTCCTTCCATCCAATCAGTATTTCAAGAACATGTTGATAACCAAAGTCTGTTCTTTCAAAAGTCCAGAAGAAATGGAGTTTTCTTGTTGGTCGTGGAAGCTCAGCTCTCACTCAACATGATCACTTACCAACCTATGATAAGCTTTTCAACCCTGCAGTTTCACAGGATTACCCTGGCCCCAGTGTAGTCCAATCAAGTCTTACATAGGGCATCTATTTCACAGAGAAGTTACCTTGTAAATAGAAGGTGGATATCTTTTTATAAGCAAAAAATGGGGACTCTTGGTAGTACTACTGGCTTAGAAAATCAGATCTAATTTCCACTACTTTCTTGTTTCACATCTAGTAAAAAGCAGACAGAAGTACCTATGCATACTGGTCTGTATTAAATTTGTAAGCTATAAGTTTTGCACAGAAAAAGGGTGGTATTACCTAATGATGTCTTTTCAGCATAAGAATTTACCATTTCTCTTTTCTTTTGCTCATTTATTTATATTTTAGTTTTCTCATGTGAAAGAAACCATGTTATATTTTTAAAGTATAAAAGTCATAATTTTTAATGTCCTAAGCATGAAAATGATATATCATTACTTTTGCCATAGTCACTAAATCATAGCCAAGGGAAAGGCTTTACACAAAATATATACAGTAGATGCCATCAACGCCCCTCATAATCAAAAATATTTCCAGGTATGGCAAAAGTTTCTCTGAAGGCAAAATAATCCCCCCATTCAATACCACTGATATAAAGAAATAATTATGATCAAAATTTTCCTGTTGAAGCAGTTTATCCTGATAGAAATGGAGAGGTAGTGCATTGCTTAATCAAATGATATGCTTTCTTAAAATGTTAATCTTATTCACACTGTGTAATATCGGTAATTTCATCATGGCAATCTTAGTCCCTCAACTGCCTTTGCTCTAATGAGGAAAAGAAATGTATTTTTAGGTTTCAGAGAAGTCCTTCTGACTTCCTTTACTTAGCATTATCCAGTTGTATCCATTTTTTTCTCAAATGATATGATTTCATTCTTCTTTTGGTGGAATAATACCCATTGTGTATGTATACCATATTTTTCAATCCATTGATCCATTGACAGCATCTAGGCTGTTTCCAGAGCTTAGTACCAATAGCAAATTAAAATAAGTACTACTCACATACTCATTTTTTGGGTGAGAACATTTCATATCTATGCTTAACATTTCTGTATTCTAACACAATATGCCATCATTAACTCTAGTCATTGTGTTGACCAACAAATCTCTTGAGCTCATTCCTCCTACTAATTGTAGCATTGTTTCCTTTACCCAGCATCTTCCACTCCACCTACTACCATCCAAGCACCCCAGCCTCTGGTAGCCATCATTCTTATCCTTTTGTGACAAACTTCTTTAGATTCTACATAGGAGTGAGATCACATGGTATTTGTCTGTCCTTCCTGGTTTATCTTGTGCAACAGTACTATTTAATAATTTTTGCAGTTTTGTGAAATGGCATTTTATCTAAGTTTGATTTGTCTTTCCTTGATTACTAATAATACTGAGCATTTTTGAGTTTACTGTTTTTTGAAATGTTCTTTCAAATATTTCAATTAATTTCAATTAATTTTCAATTAATATTTCAATTAATTAACTTTATTTGTCATTTTCTTATTGACTGGTTTTGGCCATTATAATAAGTAAGGATTTCTTCCTGATTGTGTATGATGGTTCAACTTTGTTTACTGTATCTGTGGTTATACAGACTTTAATTCACTTTGAAATATTCACATTTATTAATCTCTTATTTTACATTTTAAGCCATAGCTTGAGATTGTGGGTTGGCATAGTTGATGCAACTCAAATGGTTCTCAAAAGTTAGCATGCAAACAATCACTTGAAGAACATGTTAAAAGTACGGGATCCCTGCCCTCACTCTACTGAAGATCCAAGGATTCTAAGGTGGGGCATGAAATGGGAAGTCATGTCATATGATCACAAGCCTGCTTCCGCAAATACAGCTTCCGGAAATACAGCTCACCATAGTGAAATCATCCTTGTTTAGGCTGCTTTCACCTGAACCATTTTATTTAGTTGTTGGATTTTTCATTCCGTTGGGCATTCTTATCTGAAGAAGTTGTGAATCCAGGGTAATGCACACAGATAAATGTGCAGAAACTCTAACAACGTTAGTGCTTTTTTTCTGCCTTTCCTAATGTTCTTGATTTAAGAAAGGATCTGAAATCCCATGAGCCCCACACTCCCAGTGGAAGTAAATCATTACTGTAATGAGAAACGTGGACAATCAAAAGAAAAGCTTGCTATGGTCTATTTTCATCATTTTATTTGTATCTTTCAGTAAAGTTTTTAAGACAATTTCTCCAAACAGCTATGTTACAATAAAAAATAAATAGAACATGAAGTGTTGAAGACAAAGGTTTCTAATGAAAACAATGTAAAAAAGAAAAGTTGAATGAAAATTTGAGATATCATGAAAAATTGGTTTTTCTAACTTTAAAGAATTTAAGTGAGTTGAAGTTGGGCATTTTCCTTGTTCTCAGCCAGATTTATTTCCCCTTTGTATTTATGTGCACTATCAAGTGTTTTAATGTTGAGGATTTGTCCTGAATGCCATGAATAAGGCAACTTCCTGTCTTAGCTAAGGTAAGCTATTCACCTAATTTAGGGAATAGCTGATCCGTGTTTTAAGACAAAGCTCTTTTGTTTAGAAAACATTAAGACTAGAATGACAACTGAGAGGTATTTGACCCAAATCCCAGAACGTCCCGAGAATGGATTTTCTCTGTCTAGCACATTGCTGCAGTTGAAGACATTAAACTAGAAGAGAAATGTCTCGGAGAAAAGCTCCCATCTACCTAGCAGAAGTAACAGAACTGATGTATTTGTTCCAACAGCCTTTGTTTATACTCCTCTGTGGAATACATGAATTCTAGTTAGGTGTTTTGGTCAGTTTTATTAGGAAGTTGACTCGGGTCACAAATCTTTCGGAAGTGTTGAAAGCTGAGTCATTTCAGATGTGTAAATCCTGCTGCAACAAACAGAACAGAGTTGCTTATTTTGGACAGCTATAGAAAAAAACAGACGTGAATCGAAAATCGAATTGGAGGCAGAATGAAATGGACAGAAATAATGGCACAGGGCCAGGGAAAGATCTGTTTCTGTACTTTGAGAGTTGTCATCCTGGGCAACTTTACACAATCCCTATTCGTGTCCTTCCCTTTCTCTGATGCATTAAACGGACTCAAGAGGGAACTTTAGTATCCCATATGAATTCAGAGAGTAATTGCATGATTTACTTGTTGGAGTAAGTGTACTCTGATCTCTAGAAGAAATCTTACCTTTATACTAAGAATGGTAAAATCATTCCAAAATGAGCAATGTTTGAAGATATATTACCTGTTTTGCTCTCTCCTGAGTTGCTAATGGGTACATATCCTTTGAAAAGTCACTGTGATCCAGTGAGTAAGTGAACGATTTCCAAATGTATAGTCCAGTTATTGCTTTCATCAGGGAATTTCAGAAGCCTCAAAAATGCATGCATAGGTGTTTCAAGAGTCTTTATAATACATTTAATTGAAACTTGACATTCATTGACAGAAAATTTATTAATCTTTTTCCATAAACACAAAAATCTGGGATGGCAAAGAGCTGTGATAGCAGATGAAGACTAAAACTGAACGGATGTGACTCCGGCTCAGACCATAACGCTGAGAATGCCACATGTCTCACCCTGATCCTGGACTTTGACAGTAAATATTTGACTGGTGGCACTGGGGAGGACCTGAATAGTAAATATTTTACAAGGGGAAATGCGAACGCCTCTTCATTCTGTTCTTCCCTTACATTAAACATATTAATTTATATTAACTGGGGACCATGTAATTCCCTAATTACCCCTGTCAATAATTAGTCAGTTAAATCCTGAATCCTGTTTCTATTATGATTAAAATATATTTTTTCTTGGTCAGAGTGGGCTAAATCTAAAAGTCAGCTAATGAGGCACACATGCAGCGCTTGACTGAGAAAAATCAGAAGGCTCAGATAATGTAAAGTGTTTAGGAATCATTATTTCTCTGACAACTGCAGAGGACTGTAATATTGATTATGCCCAAGCAGGCTGTGAAGAGTCAACCCCACAGGTGGCTTGTTTATAGAAATGAGTCTGGCTGAAGCCTACAGGCTGAGGTCAGAGTAACTTGTGCCCAAATTCCTTTCCCACAACCAAAACCTTCAGACTAGAAGGACAATGTTCTAATTACAATCATATACTTTGTCTCTTCTGTTCCTAACTTGAGAATGCTTTGTCTTGTCCTCTCTGAGCTTTGTTTACATTAATTTCCATAGAAACCACACATCACTTTTACCACAACTGATTACCAATAAAAGTCGGTGCCTGGGACTGGACAGTGGCTTTGTAGGTTGCACCATTGTTGGTTATCCTGGCCCCCGCTTTCTCTCTTAGTTCTGTCTCTTAGTTTTTTTTTTTCCTCAGGCCCGAGTCATATACTGAGCAGGTGGGTACTGGAACCCGTGGTACAGGGGTCTCAGGCAAATAACAAGGATATCAACAAAATCATTCTTCTCTCTGTCTGTCTCTCAGTCCATGTCTCTCTCTCTCTCTCTCTCCCTCTCCCTATCCTCCCTCTCCCTCTTTTCTCTTCTATCAAATTCCATCTTTCTTTTTGCAATTTAATAAGTGACATCCTGGGCTGCTGATTCTCTGCTTATTCACCTTTTAGAATACTTGGTGGAACTTTTCCTTTGTTACTCTGAGGGACAACAGCTGGCTTTCATTATGCATCAGATTATGATACCTTTAAAAAAAAGAAAATGGCCAAAATGAATACGAAGACAATTGTAGTGACACACAGGTTTGCTCCTAGGGGTGTCAAGGTGCAGAATCCCTCCTGTGCTGTAGGACCACTGTAAGATTGATTCACTTCATCATACGTACCAGGGAACTTCAGTAGCGTTGACTTAAAAAGATTTGCGACTCTTATTTACTGTGGGAGAGGCCCCCGAGGTTTTCTTTCTTCTTCCTTTGGCATCACACTAATGCATTTTATATGTCCTTTAATCTTTGTTCCAGTTCTGTCAATATTTGAGCTTATCTTAAAATGAAGAACTCCAAAGGAAAGTCAAAGAAAGTAAATTCTTACTCCGGAAGGCAAATAACCATTTCATTAAACATCTAAATCACAAAGCACCCTTTGGATCAGGGCTTGATATAAGAAAGAGGGAATAAGGTCCCCCAAGACCCTCCTCACGTTATGAGCATGTTAAAGCGCCAGGGTTTTTAATACGGCATTAACTTTCCAACAACATATTGTTTTGCTCCCTGGTTCAGTGGCACATAACTGAAAGAGTGCTGATCCCCATGTCTTTGTGCTCAGAAAACTGATTCCTGAAGACGAGAGGGGAGGAATAGGAACCTGTGAATTGAATCAGGCTGGCCCATTGGACTTACTCATGAAATGTCAAAGAGAAGAACAGCTCATTGTCAACATCTCATACATGAACTGAGTGATTAGATTCACTTTAGGGCACCTCCATTTTCTGTGCAGCCAAGTACAGAATCAAGATTCATTCATGATTTTGAATGCAACTAGGGCTTGCAAAGTTCTACTGCTTCTTGAAATAAGTATTGGTTTTTCCATAAGCTTCCCCCTTCCTGAATTCTGGAGATTGTGTTCTTATAATAGAAATGAGCCCAATATTAACAAAAGCATTATGTGAAGTCACACTTTTGTTTTCCCGTACTGACGCTTCTTCAATAATAAGTAGGTGGTCTGGCATGGACATTTGCTGCTGATATAAAAAAGAAGGTGTAAGGTTCCCCAAGATTTTCATGTTTGGTAAAGGCCAAGAAAATATGCACACAAACCATGGACAAGCATGTTCTATGAAAATCTGAGGTGGCTGGATGCTTTTTCAACATCATTTCCTTCTGGCTGCTAGTGGCGGTACGAAGGTGATGCAAGCATTCCTTTAGCATAATAACTTAGGGGATTGATTATAAGGGCCACGCAAAAGTTCAGTTAGTGTGCAGATTCCGCACTCCAAGTGGACATTCCTCACGTTGTCTTGCTCTTTTCCCTTCTCCTTCCTCCTTTTCTCCATGCAAGACCCAGGCTCCATCCAGCTGAGATACAATTAGGGCTGAAGAAATGACAACCAACACTTAAGTGGCAGGACCATAGAGGTGGGGAGCAAAATGGAAAACAAAAAGATAAGAAAGAGCCATTGGAAATCTATAATAAAGAAACCTGGAGGTGTGGGCAGCTTCCTCTGGGGGCTATTAATAGAATAAGTACCACCTGAGTACCCTAAAGGTCAAATACTAGGAGCTTTTTTTACATGGAAACTGAAGTAACCAAATTCAGTGGATGAGGAGGAAGCAATGCTATCCAGTAGAACTTTATTCAAAGAGGCAATAGCCTATAGACTGCAATATTCAGGGTGGAGCCCCTCACTGTTTGTGACCAGTGAACACATTAAATGTGTAGTGCAACAGAGGAACTGCAATTTGAGTGGGTTTTCCCCTAACTTCATCAATTTTGATTCATTTGAATAGCTGTGTGTGCCAACGGGCACCACACTGAGCAGTGCAGAGCTAGAGGGATCACTCATGTCTTACCATCCTTGGCTGTGAACCTTTTAGCAGGTTATCAAGGACAGAAACCACAAATAAGGATTTTTAAAAGATTATCATGGAGTTTTAGTGGTTGGCTATCATAAAGAACATTTGGCACATGTATTTTCCTTCTAGTCTACTGTAAGACTGAATAACTTTATATATAGGAACAAAACAGTCTCAGACCTACCCCCAAATGAGATTAAATTGAATTTCCATCTTGACTAGGCCATATCCTGGTTTTATGTTATGGGGCAAGGCATTGAACCAATATCATTCTCTTCCTTCTCATCTGACAAAATGAAATTAAAGATCTCCATTCACTGATATGTTATGGATGATTAAAGGCAATGAATTTACCAAGCTGTGTAATAGACTTTTTCTCTTCTCCCAAAGACCACTTCTGGTCTTTTATCCTATGCAGTTTATCTCTGGATTGTTATAAACTTGAAATAATAATAGTAATGAAAATAATGGCAAAACAATAATAACAACAAGAATAATAAATGCAGTTAGCACTTCATTTTAATGTAGCCTGTATGTATAAGCTAATCAGCTTTTCTGTAAAAAAGAATCCTCAAAATACAGTGGCTTCAATGAAGAATGCTCATTGTTTGGCATCCACATTTCTGTCTGGAGTGGAGTGGCTCAGGATTTGGGGGGAGGAGCTGCCTGAGGTCCCTCATGTTCCCGTTGTGCTCTTTCATGTTGTGCTCCATTCTGAGGCTGCACCATTACCTAGAGAAGATGTATCCAAACTGCAGCCCCAAATCTAGCCTTCTGTTTTTGTAAATAAAGTTTTATTGAACACAGCTATGCCCAGTCATTTGTATGTTGTCTATGACTGCTTTGGTGCTACAATAGCAGAGTTGAAAAAATTAGCAGTGACTTTATAAGCTTTAAAACATTTTCCATAGGGCCAGGGATTTAGCTCAGTGGTTCCACCACCTGCCTTGCAAGCACAAGGTCCCGAGTTTGATCCCTGGTACCAATATATATATATATATATATATATATATATATATATATATATATATATATATATTATATAATATTTTCCAACAAATTTTAAAATCTCTGCCTCAGAGTTCTGGGATGCTTCTAATTTTCAAAGTTAGACCAAGGATTAAAAAGACAACATTATTTAAAAGACAGACACAAGTTGCACACTACCTTATTTTTCCCATTTTATTCATTTCTTCATTCAGTCAATATTTGAACACCAATTTGTGCCAGCCACAGCTCTAGCTTCTTGGAACACATTCCACTGATGCCAATGTAGTCACATGGCTACATGAATTTACTAGAAGATTCTAAAAAACTAAAAAGTAAAATGTACCATCCAATACGACTACACAGCCAGTTTCCTCTTTGTAACTATAAAGTGTTCCCTGTCAAAAGAATCATGTGGTTAAGACATGAACAGCCACAAAGAAGCAGGATGGAAAGCTAGACATCTTAATATTTTCATATGACTAAGATTCCATAATGGAGGATAGGGTTTCTAAACTAATAAATGTTTATCACACTTCTGGTATATTATCGACTTTGAGAATACATTAATGAAGAAAACCACATGGTCTCCTTGAGTTTACTATTTATAGTCTAAGAAATTCGTTGGTAATTTTCATGTTCTTTTTGAGGTACTTACTTCATAGAGGGAAGAGCATTTCTTTACCAATTAAACAATCCTTTTCCTGTTGAGTAAGAAATTTCTTTTATATGGGGGACAAACTTATATTAGCTTTCCTTGGCTTTCTTTCACTTACCTCTGGACTGTACACTAATTTTCCCAAAGGCAAAAATCAAAATTTCATACTCAGATTTTGGACTATATATGTTTTCCGATAAATAATTGATTAATTTTTTGGATATAGTATAAAGGATATACTTTCTATCAGTGTATCAGTGATTTCTATATGGAAAGTGGAAAAAATTCACTAAATTATATCTTTTTAGCACATGGTTATTGACTATTTTGTAAAAAACATTAAGGCAAAATGCTTGAACACAAATGTAATTGAAAAGCAGAGTGTTTTCATTTACTAGTCAACTCCACAAGAAAATATCTCATTTGATTCTCCAATGGGGGGGCTCATGCTATAGATGTGACTTAGTAGATTAAGGGGCTAGGAAATAAATCTGGGCATTTGAAAATAGATGTTTTATTTCTGAGAATTATCCACTTTGAAAATTTTAGCTGATTAAACTGACAGTCAAAGAAAAAAAACTGGATATTAATTCTGTCAGCAAAATAGAATGTTACAGTCCAGAGAGAGTTAACAAGAATAAAATAGAAGAGAATGAGAAAATCTTGAACTGTGGTGAAGAATTACACTTGCTTAGCCTAAAAGATTACTCCTGTGTCCTGTGATGAAGTAGAAAGGATTGTGACACAGAGGCTGATGGTTACAATGGAAGAGATGGCTTTAATGATATTTATTTATTCATCAACACATATTTATAAAAATGTATAACACACTAAGCTTTAGTTGAGTGCTACTATACAATACTGAGCAAAAGAGGCAGGGCTGTGCCACTCATGAACTTCATGAGTTTATGGTTGTAAGAAGCCAATCATGGTAGCCCACACCTATAATCCCAGAACTCTATGAGTTTGGGGCAAAAAGGCTAAGTTTGAGCCCGTCCAAGAAAACTTAGTGACTTAACCATACTTGGTCTCAATATAAAAAGGGCTGGGATGTGCTCATTGCAAAGCCCCTGGGTTCAATCCCCTGTACTGCAAATATAGATAGATAGGTGAGTAGATACAGATAGATAGATAGACAGACAGATAGACAGACAGACAGATAAGTCAAGAAACAGAGCGTTTGGTAATGAACTAAAGAGAAATTATAAAGTAGAAGACTTGTAATTGTTCTAAGATTTCTAATACTGGATACTGGGAAATGTCTAGAAATGTAGGTCTTTAAATGGAGAAACAGGGGAACGAAATTCTTATGGTAAGAATTCTGCCCATTTTTGTTTGGGCAATAGTGAGTTTCAACAGATGTGAGTGGTGTCTAAAAAAACTAGGAATGGGACACAAGGACACAGGATTGGAAGAGCAAGTATATTTCTAGTCTGAAGAATATTTGAAGTTATGAGAACTCAAACACAGAAAGTGAGCTCTGGAAAAGAAAGATCTGAGGATAACATTTTCAGCTTTGATATTCAAAGATAAGAATTTCAGCAAAGAAAAAATACAGTGTTCTATACAGACTGAAGGAACTGTGAGGGCAATAAGAATAGAATTAAGGAAGGGCACAGGTGGAGTTCAAGGACGAATTTCAAGGATGAAGGTGAGATCAGAAAGAGATCAAAGAGCATAAGGACTTGAATAAGTCATACTTCACACTTTTGAGAGCAGACTTAGGAAAATGATTCGTGAAAGAGATCTCAGAGTGCTTGAGAGTTCATAGGTAGGCGAAATTTAGGGGCAGCAGATATAGGCCACCAATAAAGAACATAAACATACAACGTAGCTCCAAGACAAACTAAGTTAAAGTTAAGTAGATGTAAACAGAAGACACGAGCACCATCAAAACTGTGAACAAAAAAAGTCCGCGCAGAGGAAGTAACCTAAAATTATAGAAAAAGGCTGGAAAATTCTATAAATAAAATAAATGACTCCAGGGAAGTTTTAAATAACGAGAAGTAACATACAGCATTTGAAATCAGTAGAGTCTAAAACAGTCTGCCTATATCTATTTAAATGCAGTTGTTAAGAATGTTTTGCACTTCATTGTTTTAGGTTCTGAACACTGGGGGAGGGGGCGGTTTTAGTTTCATTAGCCACCAAAATGACGTTCCCAAGGGAAAATTCTCTGATCTAGGCAAAGATGCTTATCCATGTTTTTCCCAGGTGACCATCTAACCCCCTCAATATTTTTTTCCACCAGGTGGCAATGCCCCCTTACTGTTGAAGAGCTGGAAACTGATACGATGAAAACAGTGAATAATCTGGATTTCTGAGAGAACATTCTGACAACTGTCTTTGTTTAGGAAGTTGACATTTTCATCAGAGTTGCCTCCTGGAAAATTCACTACAGATTCCCAAACTGCTGATTATATACAAATGAAGCAGAAACCTAAGAGACAATGTGCTTTATATTAAAAAAGGTCACTTAATGTCATGACCTCCAAGTGAATTTTTCTAGAAAGAAGAAAAGAATGGTTTTTTTCATAACCTGAAAATTTTGGAGTGTTGGGCAAATAATAGAAATTGAGACACTCTTGAAATAGAAAAGATGAATGAAATAATTAAGGAAGACCATAAAATGAGAGGGAAGGGAAAAATTTAGGGATTGATACATATTCTTCATTAATACTCAGTAAATATTTCTTGAATGGATAAAAAGAAAGAACAAAGAGACTCTGGTAAGATGCAGTGTTCTAGTATCCAGGACACTAGAAATTGTTGAAAGAATGAAAAGGTTTTTTCACTCATTAAATTTTTTTTTAAAATATAGTTTATAATACAGAATAGAATAAGGGTCAGCAAACTGTGACTCAACTCAGAGGTCAACTCTGGCTTACTACTTGTATGTACAAACAAAGTTTTATTGGAACTTCCATGGTGATTTACTTGCATATTGCTTATGACTGCTTTCATGTGATACAACAAATTGTATGTTTGCCAGACTACTTGAGCTACAAAATCTAAATGACTTGCTATAACCTTTCACATTAAAATTTGCTGACCCCAGGACCAATATTTAATGGCATGGGATGTGGAATAAGATAAATGTGGATCTCAGTCCCAGTTCTAACACTTAATACTCGTTTGAATTTGTACACGTGTTAAGGATTCATTTAGAAATTACTTTTAAAACACTCAATGCTCTGTTGGTAGGTACACAGAAAGTATATCATCCATTCAGTTATTTAACCTTCTGTCTCCAACAAAATTCCACAAAATAGGCAACATTATCAGAAAGAAAAGTTTATTTTGACTCATGTTTTTAGAATTTCAGTCCACACCTTCTGGTTCTGTTGTTTTGGGGACCATGGCAAGGCAGAACTTCATGGAGGGAGCACAGGGTGGGGCACAGCTGCTCGCTAGAAGCAGGAAAAGAAAGAAGGGGTTCCTCCACCGCTGCTTTCTTTGGCTAGGCCCCACCTCCTACAGCTTCCACTAGCTCCCCATAGCGCCACCAGCTGGTGACCAGATCTTTAGTACAGCACAGTATGTGGTACTTGGGAGGACATTTAGTATTGAAAGCATAACTCCCAATATTATCTCTTTGGCTAAAACTCGAGGAGATAATGCAATAATATCCATTATTTCTACCAGCTTTCAAACAACAACCTTCAAATCTTTTTTCGATTATATACAAAAAATTGAGCACAAATGTACCTCTTTTATATTCTGGTGAATTTTGGTTTCTGTTTCTTTCTCTTTCAAGGCAAATTCTAATGATGGTATTTAGTGGTTAGTCAATGTTTAGTGTGCTTGTATCTCTCCAGATCTGATACTTTTCACAGTCCCTCAATCGTGCAAAATGCAATGAAACCATGAAGAGTCAGAAGATATGGACCAAGTATCCAAAGGTCCCCTAAAGGGTTTTTGACCTTGGATAATTGAGGTCCAACTCTGGCTCACAGAACACAAAGGTGATTTTGGAGTTTCTTGTGCTTATTCTTAACTAATCTAGTGCTTGACTGCCAGTAAAGGCCTTTGGCAAACACCTATAGGAGAAGTGTCTAAAATCTAAAGTGTGAATCACTGGAAATGGGGACTTTGTCAAAATAAGGGAATTAAATTCATTAAAGGAGTGGTAGTTTAATTTTCTGTGCCAGCTTGTACTGATCAGGGCTGGCACTAAACACCGAGCTTGTACAAACCCACCCAAACTTGGCAGGATCGATGATCCCAACCAACCCAGCCACTTGGCTTTCACTCCAGGTTAAATGTGCCTAAATTAGTAAAATTGGGTTTGGATTTGGGGCCGTTCTTGTCATCTAGAATGAGGACAAAGGACCAAGACAGCTTTGCTTGTGGGGTAATGTAGTAGACATCTCCTCAGAATTTCCTCAGAAGAGTCTTTGGGACTGACATGAACAACTGGGAGAATTTAGGTTTAAACTCTGTAAACACATGTTTCCAGGACTGCATTCAGATCCCTGACTCTTGGTAGGAAAGAAAGCGGATCCCTTGGAGAAAAAGACTTGAGTGCCAAGTGAGCTTGATCCTGGGACCATGGCAACCACATTGACCATGGCACGGACTCATTGGTAGTGGGTTAGATATGACAAGGGCCACCCACAGACACATAAACCTTAAAACCTAAATGAGGTTTATGTGGGCATGTGGGAACATGTCAAAACACAATGTGTTTGCTGCTTTCTGTGAGGTACAGGGATTTTCCTAGTAACAGAAGGAGAAAGGTATGCCTGTTGCAACTCTCAAGTCACTTCAATATATGTAAATCTTATTTGGGGCATGATTTCCCTAGCTGCATTTTTGCAAAAGAGATTTATTTAGTGCTTTTCTAAGTATCTTGTTTAGAACATGAATGTGAACAACCCCTGCTCTCATAGAATTTACATGGTGATCTTCTACACAAATAGTTGTATTATCACTTGAATAATGACCAATAGGAGATAGGAGTAGAGTGCTAGATGAATAGAGAAAAGAGTCAAGGAAATGAAAAAATGCTTCATCAAGGGTGATGTTGGCCTTGGACCATGAAAGGCATGGTAATCCCTTGGCTCTCCATTATATTTACCAAGAAAGGAACTGAAAATTTACTTTAAAAATAACAATAGATATGAGTAGATATTCTCTCCCTTTCATTAGCCTGTATTGTACTAGTTCTATTGAATTTCCTTAAAACCTAGATGAAATCAGCAGAAGTCTGGATAAGTAAATTTAAGAAAACAGTGTAACAATGCTTTATTGCATGTGGATAATTTCTCCGATGTCCCTGAATGTTAGTCATAAATAGGTAAATGGAAGTATTATGCAACCTGCACCTCAAGCCATCTAAGTCATCTTTATAGTTACATTGATATTTTTGAAATAATTTTTATTAAAATAAAAGGTACTTGAGAAGAGACCATAACATTTGATTGGAAAAGGCATAATTGGTTTATCATTGTTTTTTAATGTGTTTTTATTGTTTGCTTCTTTGTCTTTCATCATAAAATCCCTACTGTCCAACTGAAATACCTACAGTAAATAACTGTCATTATGTGATGTCTCAATAATACTGCTGGCCTGAATAATATTGCCTAACAAGTATTAAGCCTGAATTAATTAATGAGCTGTTGAAAATTATTTTTCATGCAACCCATTTAGTAAATCCATTTAATAAAAATTTATGGAGTACCTACAATGTGCAATTTGCTAGGCAATGGGAACAGAAGAAATAATTATGATCAAAAAGACAAAAGCCCTCTCCCTTTTCATCTAATAAAAGAAATTGGTATTGTTCATCAGAGTGATGAAAATAAAATAAAGACAAAGTCTAAAAGATTTTCAAAATGGATGTTCGGAAGGAAATTACAAAAAAAAAAAAAAGGAAAGCAAAAATGTGGTCGAGAATAGAAAAGCCAGGAAGGATCCCTACTTAATAGAGAATTGGCTTAAATTCTATTGGCTGAGAGAGTCGTTCATGACCTTTTACTACTACAACCCTTAGGCTTTGGCTTAGACAAAGGATTCACACCAATGCACTTGCACTTTCAGAGGGAAAAATATGTAACAAAGAGGAATACATGTAGGGAATGGCATGAGGAGCTTAACAACGCTGAATCGTAAAACTGGGAAAGAATAAACTGGGGGTGGGGACACACACCTCTAATGTCAGCACTCTAATGAGAAGCTGAGCCAGGAGGATCATAAATTCTAGCCCAGATTGGTAAACTGAACAATTTAGTGAGACTCTGTCTCAAAATTTAAAAGTTCAAAAAATGGCTGAGGATGTAGTTTACCTGGGTTCAAGCCTCAGTACTCCAAACAGGGGAGAAAATGGGAAAGAAAAGGTGCACTATGAGTAACTGGTTTCTTTTAAAACAATAAATAATAAAAAAGAAAAATTGAAAAAATGTATTATGTAAAAGTTATTAACACAGCAGAGAACTTAATCTCGGTGGGAACCTACACTTTCTCTAATTTCTGTTCACTGTTTCTGGTACTTCTTCCACCTCCAGCATTCCTCAGTGGACTCTTGTTCTTGCTGAAAACGTTTACTATTTCTATTTTTGGTGGTGCTAATGCATTTTCTCTGATATTTGTAGAGAAATTGGAGAAAAATTAGTATTCACATATGAATGCTATTTCTTGGTAGGTTTGGGGGTGCTTTGTTGTGGTTATTAAGGGAAAATTGGGGTTTTTTTCAGCTTTCCATAGTGTGAAGAATCAAACAGTCAATATGGGAGTAGAGTTGAAGATTCTCACAGGCTATCATCCTTCAGAAGGTATAAAGTTTGCCATAAAAGAGGACTTAAAAGGATTTTTAAACATACTGTAATAGTCAGGATTATCCAAAGAAAAACACACTGTGACACATATAATTCACACACAAAGAAACATAAGTATATAAATTTATAAATCTATGTATATTATGTAAATCTACATATATTACTTTATTATGAGGGATTGAGTCATATAATTATGGAGGCAGAGATGTACCACAATTTGCCATTTGCAAATTGGAGACCCAGGAAATCTAATGATCTAATTCAATCCTAGTTCAAAAGCAGCTCCTGATGGTGTGATCCTATTTAGTGGGCAAGAGAAGATGAAATAAGATGTCTCAGCTCAAGCAGTGATTTAGAAAAAATGAAGCATGTAAAGGGATGTATTCCTCCCTCCTGGCCAGCCACATTGAGGAGGGTGATATACTTTACTAATTCCAATGCTAATCTGATCCATTAAACATTCTCACAAACACATCTAGAAATAGTGTTTAAAGGGATGGGGATTTAGCTCAGTGGCACTGCACCTGTCTTGGAACCACAAGGACCTGAGTTTGTTTCCTGGTACAAAAAAAAAAAAAATACTGTTTAATTTGAATATCCCATACCAGTGATTTTGACACGTGAAATTAGCCATCACATACACTAATACCAAAATAATACTAAATGTCATACTGAGTACTCCTTGCTTATCTTTAAGATTTAACTGCTTAAGATTTATGCCATTAAATATAATTACTTTTGGTTGTTATTTCTTGTCTTTTGCAGTGCTGTAGATGAACTCAGGAGATCTTGAAAGTTAGACAAATGCTCTACCAATAATATACACGCCCAGTCCTTCCTTCCTTCCTGTCGGCCTTCCTTCTTTATCTTTATTTCTGCCTCTTCCTTTCCCTCCCTGTGTTTTCTCTTCCTTTCTCTTTTGTTCTTTCTTTCTATCTCTAGCCCTTCTTTCCTTCCTTCCTTCTTTCCTTCTTTCTTTCCAAGTATTATTGCCAAGCAAATTTCAAAGCAGCTGGAAATAATAATATCAAGAAATAACAATACATGGCTTTTTTTTATCCATTCAAAAAGCAAAAAGTCTTTACCAAATATATTCAGAAAATCTCTAAAACCCTCAGTGTGAGAAATATTAGGTACTCTAATCCTATAGAGTTCATAAAAAGTATTGTAATTGGGCCAGGGATTTAGCTCAGTGGTTCCACCACCTGCCTCGCAAGCTCAAGGTCCCGAGTTAGATTCCTGGTACCAAAAAAAGAAAGAAAGAAAGAAAGAAAGAAAGAAAGAAAGAAAGAAAGAAAGAAAGAAAGAAAGAAAGAAAGAAAGAAAGAAAGAAAAGAATTGTAATTATTGACTAGGTACCACGTACAATATAAGTATGTATATACAGTAGCCAAATCTTCATGAACACCTCATAGACAAGTTGTTCTTATTATCTCTGTGGACTGTAGAAGAAACTGGAACAGAAGCAGTTAAATAATTATACCAGGTAACCAATGCAGGAAACTGAATCTTTCCTAGGGTGCTTTGATCTTGTGCGTTTCTTCCTTTTCCTTAGTCCACTGAACACAAAACAACCACAAAACATTAGAAAGTAATGTGCATACACATAGTTACAGTTAAGTCACTGGAGATTTTATAAACAAAGATAATGTTACTTCATTTTTTAAACTGCCATATTTACTTAGATTTTTTTTTTTACATAAACGTATTAACAATGTTCCCATATTGTGTTGGAGACCTTTTCGTTTATCAATAGTCTTAACAACAATCTTTCTTCTGAATATTCCCGAATATTCCTTCTAGCTTTCAGAGCCTCATAGTCCGCTCCTGCTCGGTCTTCACACATGCTTGCCATCTCACAAATAGAAAAATCCTTCACGTCTTTACAACTAAATCCTGAGATCTCCGTGCTTTCTCTCCTGATTCTTGACAACATTGTCTGCAAAATTTATTCACTGCAGAATACATGAGTTTTATGTAGTGTGAGAGCCATTAAAGTGAACATTTAGAGAAAAAAAAAGAGGAAAAAAGTTAAAGAAACAAGGAGTTTCTTTCCAGAGAATGCTCCACAGTGGCTCCAAAGGGCCCCTGCTTGGAAATGCTGAGTCTTGTGTAGGAGCCCCTCAGCGGCAAAGGAAAACAGGCCACTCTTATTAGAAATTCTACAGCTAAAGATGTAACATCATAGCTAAATTCAGTCGGAGACAGGTCGAGAAACAAAAACCAGGAGCCAAGGCAGTCTAGTCGGCTCTGAAATTTGATTCAGGCACCAGATTATGAATAGATTTAACTAGTTCGCCAAATGAAAATGTAGATTTTGGCACCGACTGAATTTTTTTTGGAGGGGAGGGGGTATTCTATATGTGGAGTCCGAGTACACATTGAGGGATATGAAAAGGAGCTTTTTATATTATATAACTACTCAGTGTATGTTAAGGAAAAAGAAAAACAATTAACTCAATAAATGCCAAAAAAAAAATTCAGCCTCTTTTTACTACCTTGAGCATCCAACTTCTCTTTACTTACCTTAGTTTAGGATGCAAGCTTTTGAACCATTCAGAATGATACAGCTCCAAGCAACAATCAATAACTAAATAATTACTTATGCAAAGTTCTTATTAAATCGCTTGCATCTGGTCCCATTCCATTTGCCTAAGAGCTTGGTGTGACAAGAGGCTTACGTCGGTCCGTAGCAGGAGGTAGTACATTGTCAGTCAGGGTATGGAAATGAACTGTAATTGTCCTGAGGTTTCTCAGATTCCTTTTCCCGTTTCCTTTCCTGGCAAGGGTGGCAGGGTGTGCCACCAACACGGTGAAGTCCAATTTCCTCCGATTTCCATAGCTCTGGCCCTCACAGAGCTGTGATTCCGTGTCTTGTAATGAAGATGAAAACAAATTAAAATAAAGACAGAGAATGGGTTTCATTTCTCCCTCAATATTGCAACCTGCTTCTCAATTGCTTGCGTCGTGCCAAACTGCTTTACTAGTAGTTCCTAAATTGTCTATCTTTAAAACATACATTCTCAACAAGTTAACGCCACTTAAAAATATTTTTCCAGTGCTATTCAACCCACCCAAACAGAATCTGATGAAACATTTTTGATTTCAAAAAAAATTATTATAGTGACCGGGGATTTAGCTCAGTGGTTCCACCTCCTGCCTCGCAAGTGGAACGACCCGAGTTTGATCCCCGGTACCAAAAAAAAAAAAAAGTTTATTGTAGAAATAGTGTAACATGCTTTTGCTAAGTTTCTTTTATTTATGATATTGCGTTTCTGGGTAGCTTGAAAGACTATTATTCAAATCAGTGTGTGCATGTGTGTGTGTGTGTGTGTGTCCCTAAGTTGTAGTTATTCTGATAATTTCAACAGAAAATTGTAATTGTTATTCACTGTGTATTGAGAAAAAAAGGACCAGCAGATTCTGTCTTTAAAGGTAGCATAGTGATGTACAAAGTTTAAAAGTCAAATTCTGGCTCTGTCCTTGTGTGCCTGTGGCCGTCACTCAGCTTCCTTCTCTTTCTGAGACTTAGACTCCTCATTCATCACTAGGATAATGATAATAATCTAGTGAGCTTTAAAAACCTGGTACATATCCTGAAGAAATTTCTCACTGAAACAGTCACAATGTGGGTAAATGCATAGGAACTCATCTCTACTCATAAAAATATTGACCATGCGAGAGTTAGCATACACCTGTAAGGATTTATAGGCCGAAAAAGGATTAGTCAACTGCCAAGCAACAGAGCAAGAAGGGACACTGGGGTTTTGGGGTGCACATAGGAAAAGGACAAGTCAAAAAAGCCATTTTGTCATTTAATTCAAGTTCTCCTTTTCGGTGGGATATTTGTCCCTAACAATATTAGGATTGAATAGCATTTGCTTTAAAATGAAATGAGGTCACACCTGTGTGTCCATGTAACTCATAAAATCTGGGTATCTACTATATTATTATGACCAAACACATTTCCAAATCCAGGCAATTAACCAGATTATTTCAGCATTAACTCTTTCACTATGGATTTGGGTTAGTAGGATTTATAGCAGTGTATATGCCCAGGCTAAAGTAAACTATGATATCATAATTATGATAGCAAGTAAGTAATTTATCTCGTTCTCTTCTCAAATTTAGTAAGAGAATGTTTCTAGATTACTGAGATAAGCTGCTGTGTCCAAAGTTATGAAGGAGTCACATAACTAAGATAAAATTTATTTTTGGATGTTTATCATATTGAGTAATTTATGATTAAATTTGAAATTTCTCCAAATTATAATCTATATAATCAGACACTTTGACCAAATACTCTGTATCAAAATCCAGCAATATTTTGCAAATATCTAATATCTCCTAATGTTTATATTTAGTTGAAACACTTAGAAATCTGACAACCTTTTGAATCATCCTTTCCTTTTGGCAATTTTAGCTTTTCTTAGTTTAAAATGGTGATTAATTAATTTTTTAAAAATTAAAATATACCCAAAAGCACTAATTCCTAAGGATATACGTGTAAAGATATAAGTAACCTTTTGGAAAACAGACCATATAAAAAGAAAGGAAGAATCATAATAGATTTTTGATAAATATGTTAATCTTGAGAGGATACATATTTAGAACTTAACTGAATTAAAATGAGAAAATAGTATTTTAAAGGAAGCAAGTTTGAGCTTTAAGAACATTTTACAGGTTTCAAATTGAGAGGCTAGTAAATATTGCTGAGAATAACTGTCTCTTTGTTAACTGAATAAGAGTGCTAGCAAAATAATGTCAAGTCTTGAACACAAGCATGACTCCCCTAAAACTTATACAGTATCCATAAATCCCAAACAAGGTGGAAGTGAGGAGTTGGAAGTGGGAAATGGAAAGCCTCAGGAACCCACTTGAATACTCAAGTGTTTTCCAGGGGAAGAATGTCAAATGATAGCTGTGTCTCAGGTGTAGTAGCTTTAGCATGAGTGTGTGTGTGTGCGTGCGCGTGCACGTGCGTGCACATGTGCATGTATGTGTGCTTAAAGTGTATGTGTGCATCTATCAAAATTAGCAGTTAAAAAAAACTTAGCTTAAAATTTAGTGAAGTCATTTAATATTTTAATGAACTTGAAGTGTAAGAATATTGTTACAGCAGAAGACAATGGGTTAAAAGGCCCAAAAAGTTCTTTATATAGTCATTCAAAATGAACGGACTTACATTTTACAAAAAGTGTGTTAGCTTTGACTAGTATTAAGTTACTTCCCACTGAAAATGGCAAATCTATTTCCTTACTTAAAAGGGAAGCATGAGAAAGAAGAAAAAAGCACTTTAAATCCAATGCAAGTCACTAAATATGATTTTTAATGATAGCATCTTAGGGAGACTATTTTTTATACCTTGTGCTTGAAAGAATACTAATAGGAGCTTCTCTTTCCTAAGCAAAAGATATACTATATTGATCATATTACATTAACTGTTTAAATAAATGGTCTAACATCTTATTTTCTTTCTAGGATATGAACATGTAGCTATTATCACTCAAATACTCATACTGTGCTGTATGGAGCACAGTATGCACATTTGGTGGTCTTATTAAAAATGCATATTTCTTTTTTCCAAACACTCTCTCAAGTTCTTGACCTTGAGAGAAGATTCTGAGTGTGCTGAGTGTGGACTTACTTCACACAATTCACCTAATAGTGAGAGCTGATTCTTAACATCATGCCTGATCTAAGATGCTCCTTAATGTGAATTTTATAACGTGGCTTAAGAATGTAACTTTATTTGCAATATGTGTGCATGGACCAGGCAAAGAATTAAAGTTAATGGATTGCCTCAAGTATACAGCTCAGTGCATTCTGCGGAATGTTTTTGTAAAAGACATTGAGGTATTTATTTCACATACATATGCTTAAATACCACAGAGTCTATAGAATACATTTGCACAGATAGAAAAGCAAACAAGAAACCTTTAGAGGTATATTTGGATTATAGATGCCAGTGCCTTGTGGTTGGATTTTACACTGACTTCGTTCAGGTATACGATCTAGGAAGTGCTAAAAGGTAGATGTTTAAAAAAGTGAAATACAATAAATAAGAAAGTGCAAAAGAACACCCAGATGTATGCATATTTTCTATTAGTGGAGACATACTGTGGCAAAAAGGGGCTAAACATTTAGGGTATTTCTTTAGCAGGGAAAATACATTTGTCTTTCTTATATGACGTCATCCATGGCACCATGGAGATTTCAGCCTGGTCATCACTGCCATCGGATGGACACTAGAGTGTTATTATCAAGAGTGATAGTTAAGATGGCGCTGGGGATTTAGCTCAGTGGTTCTGCCACCTGCCTCGCAAACCCCAGGTCCCAAGTTCGATCCCTGGTACCAAAAAAAGATTTCATTTACCACATGAGTAGGTGTTGATTACAAACAAACAGGAAGTTATCTCAGGAATGAAAAAATATGTATGTAAGAAGTGTGATCAAAATACATGATGTTTGGGGCCAGGGATTTAGCTCAGTGATTTCGCCGCCTGCTGCGCAAGCGCAAGGACCCGAGTTCGATCCCCAGCACCAAAAAAAGAAAAAAAAAAAAAGTGATGTTTAAATTCATAAAAATTTCTTACAGTGAAAGACATATTACCATTAATACTCCTTACAATATTCCTCCTTACTTCAAACACAGTTATACCATTGTTCTTGCCACATTCTGAAGCAGTTCTGGAAGTACTCTTTCATAAATGTTGTTATCAGATGCGATCCAAAATACAGTGAATACTGCTGCTGAGTGGCATCCGTCTGAAAACCCAGCTTGTAGGAATGAAAGTATGTCCTTATCTACCGCATTTACCAAATGTCCACCATTCCTTAGAGTTTTTGATCATACCTTGTCTTTATCTTTTAAGTTTTCCAGGTTTCAATAAGAGATAACCTTTAAGTAATAAAAGCATGAATTTATCCTTTATTTCCTCTTTTTTAGGTTGAGTAGGAATAATTCATTGGAACTAGTAATATGGGATGCTTAATAAGCCATAGCAATGTTATATAATATTGATATAACTATGGATTTAATAGGGTATGTCTTGGCTGTGAGACTGTACTTAATGTATGTCTGTCTGCCTATCTATCTATCATTTATCATATATCTACACATTCACAACTGCTTGCACAAAAACACAGCTAATCATTCTTCTGTATAACTTAGAAAAAGGAAGTAAAAATAATGGACTTGAATGTTCATTCTGTGCTTTACTGCACAAAGATGATGAGTCCAAACTCACATACATAATTGAATACGTGTAAACAATGGATAAGAAAATGTTTATGATAAATGTAGATATCAGACTAATATATAGAAGAAATATTGGAAATAAATAAACACCACTTGTCAAGCACACGTTAACAATTATTGAAATTGAGTATCGTCAACACATGCTAAAAATAGTAGATAAAAATATAATGACAAATAGGACATTTGCATAGTCTGGAATTATTTCTCCATAATTATAAAAGGAAATATAGTAACTACAGTGGAGGAAGCTAATGGATAACCTTCACCAAGTAATCAAATTACCATTGCCAGTATTAGATGTGTAGACATCACATGCTTTCTTTTTTTTTTATTCATTATGTTTATTGGTACATTTTAGGTATACAATATGATGACACTCATCATTGGGAATTTGTACCTTTACATGAGTATCTTGGTTCTTATTTTTTCCCCATTCCCCTGCCCTCCTTTCAAACCCTCCACCCCTCCCATTTAAAAAGACTTTCTTTCCATTTTTTTCCTTTTCCTATATTTATCCCTTTCCCTTCTTTCTTTTCCCCCTACCCCTTCCACTTCTCCTTCCCCTTTGGACCTTTCCTTCCTATTTCACATTATCTATTATACCAAGAAATGAGTGGGCTGGGGATTTAGCTCAGTGTTTCAGCCCCCTGCTTTGCAAGCACAAGGTCCTGAGTTTGATCCCTGGTACCAAAAGAAAAAGAAAAGGAAATGTACACTTTCTGATATGCTACAATAAGGAAGATTGGACATTGTTTTAGTGCTTTTCTTGTCCAAAATGCATAATTTCATTTTACTTATCAGAAAGTATCACACAAGTCCAAATGGGATCATTCTGTGCAAAAAGTAAACAAAAATCAAAGAGGAACATTTTACCGCTCTTTAAAAGTGTCAAAGTTATGAAAGGCAAAAGAAAGACTGAGGACCCATTCCAGACAGAATGAAATAGGATTAAATGCAATGAGTGGTCATGAGTTGGCTCACGACCAGAAAAAGGACATTACTGGGAAGACTGCACATTTGTAAAAAGTCTGTAGTTTACGTAGTATTCTTGTATTTAATTTTCAGGTCTTGATCATTTTACTGTGCTCATGTAAGATAATATTATTGGAGGAAATTAAGTGAAGGATAATGAGAACTTTGTGGAACTAATTTTTGCAAGTTTTGTGTTTAATTATTTCAAAAATTTAAAAATTAAAATAGAACTATAGTGAACACAAATTTTAATCTATGCAATAAGACCTAGAATAAAAATGCAGTAATATTTTAATAAAAGTTTTGTTTTATGTTCAGATTTCAAAAATCTGAAGTTTCTGTAATTATCTATTGAAGGAAAATTGAATCAATTTCAAATCCTAAGAATAGTAATAGAGTTAAAAAATTGATAGTCATAATTTATTAATTCAAAACTCAAGAAGTTTTAAAAATTATCAGCAAATATAAATATAAAAATATAGATTTACATCAGTCAAATTCATACTATTCAGGAGTAAACCTAAGAAAATTACAGAAATAACATAAATAAAACATTAAAGTATCAATGAAAGGTAGAAAATATATTGAATTACAAGATAATTTTGTTTTTCAAGTTAAAAAAACACAATATAAAAGAAATGAAATACTCTCAAATTACCTGTAAACTTAGTAAAATATCTATTAAAATGATTCTAAATTTTTTAAGTTGCCAAAGTGAATTTAAATCTGTCTGAACCTTCAGATGATTTGGAAAAGAAGCATAATAGTGAAAAATGTTAAAAAAAATAGTATATATTATAAACGAAGTTTGCTACATAAATATAATAAAGGTAAATATCTAAATAATAATATATCATAAATGTAAAGTTTCAAATAGTGTCCTATTAGTACCAGAATTAATATGTGCAATTTATTAAGGTAGGCAATGTATACATTGCATAAAATTGTTTAATATACACTAATCATGGCATGATATTCAATGGAAAATCACAATAATTCGTTAAAAAATACAGAGTCACTTGGTAAAAACCTTTCTGGTAATAAGATTAGACATTCCTCACACTATACTACAGAACATACTGCAATTACAGTAAATAATTTACTTAAAATAAATCATGAAAGGAAACAAATTACTTTATATAACTAAATTTACACATAATTTTATTCTAAATACATATGCCCATTTTACATGGTTGAGATTCAAAGTTTTTTTTACGTTCTTTGGTGTATATTATATTGTGATAATTTTACATATCTCTTTAAAATTTTCATAATTCATACTTTTAAGATTTTACTATAAAATGGTACATTTATCATATTGTTTTGTTTTTGTTTTTGGTACCGGGGATCAAACTCAAGACCTTGCGCTTGCAAGGCAGGCATGCTGCCACTGAGCTAAATCCCCAGCCCTGGTTCATTTATCATATTGGTCCAACATAACTTATTAAACTTTTCTCTTCAAGGTGGAATGCTGGCTTGTTTCCTGCCTTTGCTCTTAGAATTAACTTTGGTAGAAATATCTTAATGGGGCATTTTATTTCTTCTATTAAATACACTTCTGAGAATCAGTGTAAAGCAAAATTAGTTGCTATAAATATCTTTATAATTTTGTGATATGAACTGTGGTAATGGATAATGCTTTTCAAATTTTATGCATATACAAACATATATATAATCATATAATACATAAAATAAGTTGTATATATTTATAGATGTTTATGTGCATGTAAAAATTTTGTTTATAAAACAATTACACATATATAATGCAACTTTCAATGTGTGTGCTATATATACATACATATATTTGGTTTTGTAGCTTAATAAACATCTCGTGAGGTTTATTTTCAAGTTAATTTTATTTACATCTTTATATCATTCTTCTTAGTGCTTAATGGTGGTAAATAAGATGTGAAACAATGCATTTTGGTGAGTGGAAGGGAAAAGATCAACTATGATCTGTGTGAAAATAAGGCTATACGATTACATTTCTTTGCTCTTCAGACTTCTTTTTCTGGATTAAACCTGATCATTTTTAAATGAATTAGCTTCCTTCCGTTTTGTTCTGATAACAAATCACAGGAAAAAGAACAACACCCCTCACCTCGTTCTTCCATCTGTTTTAGAATGGGGGACATACTCTCTCCAGCAGTTCATGGCCAGGAACATTTTTCTGTGTGCTTCCGAAATCCACTGGGGCTTCATTTTGAGCCAGCAATTATCTCACTGACTTGGAGGCCCATGGATTTCATACTAGGAAAGATATCAGCACAGAGAATCCACATGCTGATTTGGATATTCATTAATCATGTAGCTAATTTGTTTTAACACAGGAGTGTTGACAGCAGATGAATGTTATTCCAACAACGGTGACTGCATGATCCAGACTATTATGACGTTAACGTTCACAAGGCTGGCAAGTCCATGTTCAGATATGGTCAGTGTTGGTTTCATTCCAATTGCAAATATATCTATATTTTATCCACACCTACAATAATCATTGAGTGGGCTGGATTTTGCCAGGAGGATAAATAGATTATATTTTTTCATATTTTTTATTATTAGATGAATATATACATTGAAATCTTAGAATGAATGCTTGATAAATGTATGGACTTTATGTTAATATTCTTCACTTAAAACTGAAGCTAAATATTGCTTTGCAATATATCATGTATTTGTAGTGTGAATTTAGATGTCTTGCATGAGGTAGTTGTGACATTAACCCCAGTTGGGAAAAGCTTTTCTACACTTTATAAAGATGGTGAAAGTAAACACTTTTAATATTTTAAATTTGTAGATACAGAATTTACTGTGCAATAGACTCGTCGATATAGACACTTTAATTTTTCAAAATATCTTTCCCTTTGTTGTTTTCTGTTCCCCTCAGCTCATCTGTGAAAGAGATTTGTCCTTTTTATTAGATTGTTGAAAACAAGAATTTAACAAGTTAAATAATTTACCTAAAGCCTTTCAACCTGTTAGCAGTGGACTGGGACTCTAATGAATGTTTACCCTATTTAATCTAATTAATTCCCACATTTAAGTACCATCCATTAATGAACACAACATATGGGTGTAGCATGGCTTCTCAGTTTCAATGAAATTATAAGCTTATATGGGTAACCATCTCTCAGAGATTTTAAAAAAAAGTTCCTTCCAACATGTATGATGTGCATTGTTTATCAGTATCTTCTCAAAAAACACCCCAAGAAAGGAAATATTCTATTTCTTTGAATTGAAACTTTCTAAAAGGCCTTCTCAAGAAGCATTTAAACATTTATTTCTTGATTCAGTTTATTTACTGAAAGAAATATAGTACATGGTACTAATTGGTGAAGAGATATGCAATTTAAGGAAAAAATAAAGCTATTTGGAAAGAGTCCTGTTCACCGTACCAAACTATGCCTTTCACCCAGTAGGATAATAGAGGAAGTAAATGCTTGTTTCTCTGACATGTTTACATTGTTATAGACAGCCTTTTAAACAGTAGCAGAGCTGTGGTTCTCATTTTGCTCACTCATTATGTTATTAGAGAAATTCTTAACTTCTTCCATGGGGAACTATTTTTCTGTCTTCACTCTTTCCTAGTGCCAGTTCTCAGTATATCAGAATACAGCCAGAATGTTGAAAGCATGTCTGTCCTTCTTGTTCCCCCTATGGGTGGCAGCTCAGTTATCTCCCGTACCAAACAAGCATCTGGGTTTTAGGCATTAAAAAAAGGCAATAGATATTTATTGCCAATTTGCTCATGGAATACTGGCCAACCAACCATGTATTATGAGTAAAGCTTGTGTCTGTAAAGCTGAAAAAAAAAGCAAGATGAATATGAAGGAGAATTTTTTCATAGCAAGCTACATATTTTACTTATCCATGCAGAATAAAATACATCAATAAAACAGTGAATTTTGTAAAAAAAAAAAAAATATATATATATATATATATTACCACTCCTAAATATGAGTTGAACTTTACATGATAAGTCAACAGCACATGGACTGATCTGTCTTATAAATTAACCAATTTTCAGGAAATCTTTCACTAAATTAAGCCATTTAATTGAGGAAATAGTACATTGGAACTTAAAGCTGTCCCATTTAAGGGCAGCAGAAAGAGACATCATTATATTTAAAGGAATACTGGTGGATTGAAGCCAATAGGTTATTTCAAGATATATTATTTCAGAGACTAATGCAAACAGTACCCTGTGTCTAAGTTTCATACAAGTACTTCTTACTTCAATTCAATGTTTCTTTTTCAAAATTCAGCACCCTATGGTTTACTTATTTTGTATTAATAGTGTTCATTAAACTTGTAATGACTATAAATGTAAAACATTACTTAAACAGCTTGAAAAAGAGATAAAAATTTTCTTCTCATGTTGCTGGGAACTGATCCAGGCCCTCACATATGCTCGGCAACCACTCTACCACCGAGCTACACCTGCAACCCAAGAATTTTCTTATCAACAATTAAAACATAAACCATAGTTCATAACATCATTTCAGTTTGTGTGTGTTTAAGGTACAACATCCTCTAAGGCAGTAAAAATGCTTCTGTGCCATGAATTTAAAAGGACTCTTTGGGTAGGATCCGTCGTGTTCTTTGTTTAGCTATACCTGAGTTATACTTTTTCTGTTCTGTGAGATAGAATATGTGCCACATAATTTGATAATAATTATAAATAGATAAAATAATTATTTTAAAGTATATTTTAGAAGCTATAATTAGGACCTTATCTAGAAATTTGAGTATTATCATTATTTAATTTAGTATATAAACATGTAATTCAGTACATTTATATAATTTGTTTAAGCAAATTACTGTAAAGAAAATAAATAGAATATGTGCTTTTTGTCTGGAACCAGACAAGAACATCCTCAGGGCAATATCCGGTGTACTTCCTTTCTTTCATCTAGAGCTCTAAACAAGGAGGGAAAGCTAAGATTTAGAGCAATCCTTAGAAAATAATCACATATCATGCAAAAGGACAGGTCCTTGTTTTAATATGTGCAGAGAAGCTGACTGGGAAATCATTCTGTCCTGGTATTATTTGATGAGAGTGGGAAAAATGATAATAAAACGTGAAGGAGTTTTTTGTTTTGTTTTGTTTGTTTGTTTATTTTTGTTCTGAAGTTCTGGGGATCAAATCCAGTTATTCTTGCTTTTAAGCAAGTGACTTGCTGGGGAGCTACACACTCAATCCAGAGAAGGAGTTTCCAAGTTGTGTTTCTTATTTTGTTTTGTGTTTTCGTTTGTTGTTTCAGAAAACTGAATGATTTCTTTACATTTAAAAGAGTGCTTTTTGATAAAATTTACTTTGTTAATATTTTGTCTATTTTAATTTTAGCAGAACCAATATTTTAGCATTATTATTAAAACATAATAACAAGTGCTCTTTAAAAATTATTGTTATCTCGAACATAATAATGCTCAGTTTTTGTTCCTGCTGAATTACAGTAAACTCCCTATTTAATGATCATTGATATGAAAAATTAAAAATTGCTTAGCTTTTTGAAAAAAAAATCAGCTCATTTATGTTGTCAGTTAAGCTAGGAGGAAACTAAAGCAATAAAATAAGTCAAATGACCTATCCCAGTTCCAAATAATAAGTTGTGGGGACTCATACAGAATATCTATGATCTGAAAAAAATCTATCCTCATTTGTCTGCACAATAATTGTGGTTTAATTTCTCAGAAAAAAAGAGCCAGAGAAAAATACCCTATCCAGGATATTGAATACCTAGCAAAATCATGACTTGCTTTAATAAGCCTTAATAACCTGAATTTATTGTGTTTATATTTCAAAAAATTAAGCCAATACTTTACCGTATTTGAAACCCTTTTAATTTTATTTACATCAATAAGATTTCAAATTACATGTTTCTAAAATTGCATCAAATGTGTGGGTGTGTGATAGCATTTTGTGACTTCCAACACTTTTAAGTTAAATGTCTACTAATCATCAACCAAGAATGATAACTACAATTGAACAAGAAAAGGAGAAGTAAAGGAAATTTTTTGTAATTTATTTCTAGCTGGGCTGGAGAGAGAGAGAGAGAGAGAGAGAGAGAGAGAGAGAGAGATTGATTTGGAGAAATGTCCCAAGAGAACATGGTCTCATGGCATTTCTAACCTGATTTCCGGGCCAGAGAAATTCTGATGGATACACAAACTTTGAATGGCTATGCAAATCAAACTTATGAACCTTTGGAGAGCTATCCTTCATTAAGCTCGACCTCAGTGGGGAATACGCAGTCAGAATGGATGGGCTACTAAGGCCAAAGGTCTCCATACTAATCGTATAGAGAAAGACTAAAACCAAGGGTTGAATATCCGTGGTAGATTGATGATTATTTCAGGTCCCTGAGTTAAAAGGCTTTTCGGTGGTTTATTGGATATCAGCTGATGTTAAAGAAGCAGCAAGACGTTTTTCTACATCTTTGCACACGGATGCAATTCTTAGGTCAAGAATAAAACACAGTTTCCCACAGCAGCGATTTGAGCTGAAGGGATCAATTTAGAAAATCCTTATTAGAAATATGATTAATTGCATGGTACTAGGGTGGAGTTAAGGAAATTAAAGTTCAAACTCACTTAGGAGAAAGGTCAAAATGAAAACCAGAGGAGAAAGACCCAAGGAACATATGTGTAGGACTCTGGGTGATAAAAAGTTAAGGCCGGCATACATGCATATGCCACCAGGTCTGCTGCAAAGTTTATGAGCCAGGAAGCAATGGCAGCAGACGGATCCACACAAGTAGTTTACGGGAGTTCTAATGAGAATGGGCAAAATTCTTTTCATTTCCACCACGTACTGCTTGTCAGAAACATGTCAAGACCTGTTCATTCATCAACAAAACTGTATCTTAAAATGGAAAATAAAAGGAAAGAAAAAAGTCACAAAAGCATAATTCCCTTTGGGATAAAAGTGGCTTAAAACCTACAGTATTGATTTCTCCCAAGTAGAACTGGTTAGCTCCTAAAGGGCCTGACAGCTCAACTTGATCCTAAAACTGACTCAACAGTTGCATTGCTTTGCTTCTGCAATTTACCAATTGTTTGGCAGGAGGTACTCCATTCGCTATTCCACATAGAGGTGAGAAGAAGGATTTCTCAGCTCACAGTAATCAGAGACTGTGGAAATGGGAAGGAGAGCTGGGAATAGAGGAAGATGGAAAGACAGGGAAGGAAGGGAAAGAAAAAATCATTAAGATGATGTACGTGTGTGTGTGTGTGTATATGTATGTATAATACCATAGAGTAAAATATAATATATACATGATAATTGCAATAAGCCAATAATAAGCGTTGTAATGATTATGTATCACAAACATATACTATTAGAAAAACTAAAAAAAAAGAAAGGGAAACAATGAATCTATAAACAGTATTGGCGGTGTCTCCTTTTCTACATTTTGTTCATTTTTTTCTCATTTTCTCTCTCTCCTTTTCTTTGTGTTCTTTTCACTCCACCTTGTCCTCTTTCTTCCTTTCTCTTCTTTTTCACCTCCTCTCTTCCTCCTCTTTTCATATCTCTCTTTGTTTCTATTTCTTCTCTGTCTTCCTTGCAAAAGAAAAACTGTTTTCAAAATGGCCCTCAAGCCGGGTGTGGTGGCACAGACCTATAATGCCAGGATTTGGGAGGCTGGGGCAGGATAATTCCTGCAAGTTTGAGGGCAGGCAAGGCTGCATAGTGAGTTTAAGGCCCAGCTGGACTATGTAGCAAGACCCTGTCTCAAAAAACCAAATAAATAAATAAAAAATTTTTAAATGGCCCTCAAAATCAAATTGCAGACTTGAACACTGGAATTTTGTAGCTCTTCAAACTCTTTGCCACACAATAAGTGATTTATTTATTGCAACAATAAAAAATTAGGGCAGTTATCTTTTTTCAAACATTGTCAGTATGAGTACTTGACCCTTGAGATAGGCTGAGGGGTGAAAAAGGGAAAGATTCTTTCTAACTTTTACTGCTCAAGCATTTTACACCAAGTGTGACTAATTGTCCGCAGCATTATGAAACTCTAAACTGATTCCACGAACCTTTAGTTAGAAGCAGATTTTGGCCGAAAATGACTCAAGCAAACTTTCCTTCTCTCCCTTCCCTTTCCTTCCCTCTCCTGTTTTTGTTGTTGTTGTTGTTGTTTTTATCTCGATTGTTTTCTCTCCATCCATTGTATAGCATCCAAGATTTCACAGGGAAACACCCCATGGCATGTTTTCCTATGCAGGTTAAAATCTTTAATTTTGTTATTTTCCCCCCTAACATGTCACTGATCCCATTACAGTGATTAGACTTTTCTTTTGAACTGTTACCTGAGGTAAAAATTGAATTGGCAAATTGGCCACTGAGAAGGGAGGCGAAAGGAGGGAGCAGTGCCAGCCCAGCGCTGCATGGGCTGCTGTGAGAGCAGGACTTCAGTTTCACACCACGATTCAAGATACCCTGTGTTCAGCTCTGATGCTGCAGCGTCTGTGGTTGTTATGCATTAAAAAACTGAAATGTGTTTCCTCACTTGAGAGCAACTAACCAACATGAAATACCACATTTATGTGCATAGCAGCCATATATTGGATAGCAAAACAAGGTTCCTGCTAGGGAGACCGTTGATGCTTGGTTGAGCTAACTTCAGAATTTTGTGCTGCCTTTTGTTCATTACTGGAAGCTCCAGTATTGCCAATGTGAATTACAAAACCATTCATTTAATGGTATAAATGAAATTATGTTCTACAAACTGGGTTTTCAGGGCGGTAATATGATGCGTACAATAGTGCTTATGTAAAGGACATAGGAAAAGATTTAAATAGCAGCTTCCCATGTTTCCTTAACCAAACAAAGTAGCGCTTTACAATGGTATGTTATGACTGAAATCAACCAGTGATAAAAAGATTATTTTTTAACCAGGCTGGAGTAAATTTCTGTACTATAAAAAATAATTTTTGAAAGAAAAGTTTCATGGAACACTGGTGAGGATTAAAAGAGCTATTAGGGACCAAATTACATAGAAGTTATTTCTTTTAACTTTTTCATTCTGTGCAAAAATTCTGTCAGACAGTGACAGAGATCATCTTGGCAAATCTACCTTTGTAGTCCCAAATTCTATGGTTCCGTTTGGTTGGCTTCAAATCTGAACAGGAGCTGTTTTGTATATATATTTATTATCCCTAGAATTTCCAGGACAGTGTTGAACAGTGAGAAAGATAAAATGGGGATGTAAAATTTGACTAACAGACATTGGTCATATCAGTGAAATTTGTTGCATGTAGCCATGAGCTAAGACAGTGAGCCTCTTTCATTTTCACTGTGCACTGAACTCTCAGTACTCAGAAGTTTATATTCTTTTTTTTTTTTTGTACCACGGATTGAACTCGGGTCCTTGCACTTGCACAGCAGGCGGCGAAACCACTGAGCTAAATCCCCAGGCCCCAAGAAGTGCATATTCAGAGAACTCGCCACCCATAGGCAAAGAACTGGATTGAGGAGTTACTTGCTTCTTGAGTGAACAATTTTTGCCTCATTAGCTTAAATGTGTTTTTACTTGGACAAGTTATCTCATTTTACATCATTTATAAAACAATTCAGTCACAAATCTCCATCTTTTAGTGAATGGAGAAGCAAAGCAATGAAATACTATCTGTAATCAGAGAGACAATGGAGTACTGAGGTCTACAACAAAAGAGACAAGCCTCAAAATTATTATGCAAGTGAAAGAAGCCAGACACAAAAGAGCACTGCTATGATTCCATTTCCATGAAATATCCAAAAGCAAAAATCTACAGAGAGTAGGTAGGAGTGAGTGACTTTCTAGCAGACCAGGTGTCTACGAGGACGATAGACAAGTTCTAAGATTGAATTATAGTGATGCCTGCACAGTATATGGATTGGCTAAAATCACTGAATTGTAATGTGTACGGTATATAAATTATACCTCAATAAAGCTGTTGAGCAGCAACAACGAAATTCAGCATTCGTTCTTTTTCTCCTGGTCCATACTAATGAGAGGAAACATTGCCTTCTTTAGTCTCACTATCCTAAATATTTTTGTTGTAGCAAACCCAGAAAAGTTTGTAAAAGGTGATCAAGAGGACAACTCAGGCAACCACATAGCTCTCAGCTTGATATAATAATTGGAGCAAATGATAAAATTGTGGAAAATATATTCACATAGTTCCCAGCGTCAATTTGTGACTTCTGAAAAAATTATCTTCCTTACTTTTAATATTTAACTATCTGCCTAAAATGTTGGTCCACAAAAAAAATCACCAGGGGAGAGGCATGGAGAGTTATTTATTTATTTGTATTTGCAGTGCCTTCTCTCGTGGTCAGATGTTTTACAGATTAAGTAGAAGTGAGGGGGAAATTCTGCTACAGGAAAAACAAAAGTAAGGGTAAGTTTGCTTTCTGTCATTACTTTCCTCCACACTCCCCCTGAATCTTCTTCTTCTTTTTTTCCTGCCCCTTATTGGGACTTTGACAAATGACAATGCAAGAGGAGAATTTATGTTGGGTCTTGGAGATTAGCACATTATCACAAGCAAAACATAGCCCTTGGCCTCCGCCACTGGGGAGCAATTGAAAGAGTCTTCGAATGTGATGCATGGGTCAAGACCCATTTCTGCAGAAATGGGGATGCTGTTATCCCAGCAAAAGTCTTGGGAGAAACCCTTGGAGATTGAGGTGAAGACACTGAGCACTGGATGAGAAGCATTTAGCCAGAAAGCTCACTCTGGAAAGGAAAGAGGAACTGTGTAGCTCCCCGAAGACTGCCGTGTTGAATGATTTAAGGCTACCTGTAGGAAATGCCTTTTGCTTTATTGCTTTCTAGTCTCCCTTCTTTTCTGGAAGAAAAAGAAGAGGGAAAAAGCAGAACAGAGATCCTCCCTGCCTTACACCCCTTTCAGTATTCCCAAGGAAATGTTCTCAGGAACATGGTCTCACCTTTTCTATGGAAGGCTCTTCTACAACAACTGACAGGGAATGAAATTGGGGGCCAAGATTAGACCTCCCTCGGGCAATTTTTTAAAAATGTTTGATTGTATGCACAATTCTTTTAAAAGTTTGCATGCTTAGTTTACAACTTTGGGCTCAAATATCTGAGAACATTCGTCATGAAGCAATTTCAGGGAACAAACAAATGCAGTTTCTTTCATCTGAAATACACACTCAGGGCCTACAGGATATGAACTTACTCCTGAAATCACCAGAAAACTTGAAAAACAATATTGAGAAAATAATAAAATGAAGAGCTATTTGGAAGGTCATAAATATCTTAGTATGGTTATTCTAGATTTTAGACATTTAATTTGGTGCCCATAGTATATAAAAAGTAAAAAAAAAAAAAAAAAAAAAATGTGGGCATGAAAAAGCATTGAACAGCAGGCAATGGGAGAATATTTATAACCTGACTTCGCAGAGACAATTTATTGGCACTTGAGAGACACACATGTATAGAGCAGGGCCTCTCAAATGAAGGACTCTCATCATTCTGGGCCCTGTAGTTCTTTGCCACGGGAAATTGCATGTGTAAGGAAAGATGTTTAGCAGCATTCTTGGCCACTGTCCAATAGATACCAGGAGCATCTTCAAAGTTGTGACAACTACAAGTGTGTTCAAACATTTTAAACGTTCTCTGGTTGGTGAGGGGGGCCAATAAGAGGCAAAATCAACTCTTGGTAAGAACCATTGATTAAGATAGAATGGTAATCCAATCTGCCCTCTAGTTTTTTGTTTGTTTATTTGTTTGCTTTGTAGTACTGAGGACTAAACCCAGGGAGTTCTGAGCTACATCCCTGTCCCTTTTTACTTTGAGACAGAGTCTCACAAAATTGTCCAGACAGGTCTTCAATTTGTGGTCCTTCTGCCTTAGTCTCTCAGATAGCGGAGATTACAAGTGTGCATCATTATGCTTGGTTATTCTGTAGTTTTGGGATTGTGTTTATGCTTTTCAGCCTTCCTGGAGAATGAAAGATGAAGCCACCCAGTGGCATGTGTGATATTTTTATACTGAAGTTACTAGTTTGGATGAAACCTGACATACTTCTTTTGATCCAAATTCACATGACTCCTGGTTATTTGATGCTACAGTTCAACTTATGAGGAGATGACCTTCATTCCTCCTTGTTAGCTCTTTTGGACCCCTACATGTGGGGTAGTTCTCCATACAATAGTAAGAACAATAACAGATATGGAATATTTCACATGCCCCAAGTGCTAAGGTGTGAAGGCCCTGTGTTCAACCCCTAGTACCAAATTTTAAAAGTTTTATAATTATTAGGGATATGTCATCAATATTTGCTTTCTGGAGATAACCAGTTAATTATATTGCTTCCTGCCTTCCCTGAATTCTGATCAGACTAAGAATAGACTTGGACATCAAATAAAGCTCTAACTGCCAGTAAAGTTGGATTGCATAACTCAGCCTGAACTGGAAGCCAACATAAATTTCCTACATCTTTCTCCAAAACTGTTCCCAAAGGAACCCTAGGATTCTTAATACATAGAATAAGGAGAATGAATAGTGCCAGGAAGCTGACCTAGAGAAAAACTATGCACACAGTTACCCTGGTCTCATCTGCTAACCATACTGATGCTCCTTTGGAGATAAGAAAAGGGGTATAAAATCTAATCCACTTGAGAAGTAAACTGTTTTTGATAAGGTTGTAAGCATAAGACAATCCCTTTGGTCTAAAAGTCTTAATGGAAGAAACTGAAAGCATTTTACTACATGGAATGGGAAAGGTAAAGAGAAATCAATCAATGTAATATAAGTCACTAGTGGAGGAGATTTAGGGAGACGCTTCTCATGGAAAGAACACACCATTGGCAGGATTACTAAAGAACTGAGTGGATGCTATGACTTGTTTCTAGATGTCTCCCTAAAGCCTCATTTGGTCATAGGTGGGGCTTTCTCAGAGGTGGGTGGATCTAGGTGTGTGACACTGGAATTGATTCATGGTGTAAGGCTAGGCTCAAGGGCACTAGGACTAAGGGTGTGAGTGCTGCCCACCCTTAGTAGTCTGGATAAGATAAAAGGGGCAGAAAGATGCTGTTAAGGTCCCTTGGTTGCTTTTGCTGTCTTCTGCCTGCCACCAACTGTTTCTTCTCTGTGATCCCCCTTTGCTATGAGCCACTCAGCCTTGGAGCCAGCCAACTATGAAGTGAAATCTCTATAAATGTTGAGATGAATATATCTTTCCCCGTTTAACTTTGGGAGTCAGGTATTTTGTCTCAGCAAGGAGAGAAAAGTAACTAAGACAGTGGGTGGATTTAGAGCTAGACATTTTTATAGCATTAAGTAGTCCTACAGTCTTAAAGTATTAATGCTGATAGAAGAAATATAGATGAAAAATGATGAAATTGATGAAAAATGATGGATTCTAAACTAAAGTAATAGAAGTAAAACAGAGAGGAAAAATAGCTAAATGAACAATGGGAAATAATATAGAACAAAGAATCCAGACAGAACTATCAGATCTCTTTTCTCTTGCACAGGGGTCCAGGAAGACACTACAATTTATTTAGCAAATGCATAAGTGGCCCTCATTATGTGGCAGGGATGATGGCAAGCACTTAATTCAGTCTTGATAATAATTTCAGTGAAATAGGAATTACCATTATCTCCCTTTATATGTGAGAAAAAACAGGCACATGGAAATAACATCACTTGGCCATTTGGTTAGTAAATGGTGAATCCTAGATTCAAATCTAGGCAGGGAGATTCAAAAGGTTATGATCTTCCAGCTAATAGGATATGGATATATAAGAAAAGAACAGCTCTGTGGAAAGTATAATAAATTAGATACTTGTTTACTTTTTTGTTTAGTTTTCTGTGGAACATTTAATATTTTCCTCAACTAAATAAAAGTGTTGGTACACTTTTAAGAAAATATGAGGCAAGAGGTTCTGTAAAATTTAAAGCTCATTTCATTCATGAAAATATTAGAGGAAAAGACATTCTGGGAAATATTGATGTAGAATGAAATCAAGAAATGCAGTGACCACTGAGACATATCTCAAACTTACTCAGCAAAGCCACAATCCAGAAGAACAATAATAACTTTTAGATCTGTTTGCTTATGAAGAAAGTGTAACTCTAACAAATTGGGAAGGTGAGCAAAGTATATTAATATAATTTTTAATTTTGTAGATCTCTTCCAGTATCCTTGTTGGGTTGAAATTACTATCACTTTTTATGTCATCTACTTTCTCACCACAATCCACAGATACTGTCATCTGCTCCTTCACACACAACCTACATCTAACTTTATATCTACATCTGTATCTTCTAATTCTGTATCACCTATATTTACTCCTGTTATATCTGTATATCTCCCCTATTTCCTCAACTGTCTGACTCTTTTGGCTTTGTCCAATAGCAACATCACTTCCTTCATACTCAGAGGATTCCCCTCTATGTGAAATTTCTTCAGTGTTTTCCTCTCCTCAGATTCAATAAGGACTCAAGGACTCTCTGCTAAGACATTAGTAGAACTATTCAGTTGTCTTTTCTGTGATACTGTTTTGACACCAAATTGTGGTCCCAAAATTAGAAATCTGGGGAACCTTGACAGGGCAGTGTGAGACATGCTTTGTGTAGGAAATACCCTGGATCCAAAGTTCATCCTATGGATAACTCTTATAAAGATAACATTAATAAAACTCAGATTCTTTTATTTTGTAAGACAAATAATTTAACTTCAGAAGCATAGAAAACGAAAGATAAACATGTCCTCCACAGTAGTTTCAAATTTTTAATTTTCATTATAAATGTGGACTGGCAAAAGCCCTGGTTGAGTCTATGAATATTCAGGTTGGTTAAAGTTCTAACGAATCAATAAATGTATGTGTCATTTTCCCAATACGTAGGTGGTTGATCAAGGTGAGGATACATTATTGGTAGCTGTTTAAATTTGAAATCACTCTTGTAGAAGAGGGAGGAGATATGGATCACTTTCAAATTTCATATTCAAAATTCACAAATAATAGTTTTCATTTGATGTAATTCTCTATACATCTACCTACATTTATTTCCTAAACTCTCTGTGTTTGCCGTTTTTCTCTACATGTGATATGGAAGTGTCTCATTCTCATTTGTATGCACACGTTTACAGAGTTGTGTCTATACATGTAAACAGTCAACCACCTCTGCTACTTTTATTTATATGAAAGTACAGTAGTCAAATCTTGTTTTGAAGTTTTTTTCTCTCTATTTGAAAAAAATTTAAAAATAATAACTTACAATGAGGAATTTGCTTTGGGGGAAGGCTGAGCTCTTTCGAGGCTACATTGACCCATCTAATATCTCATAAGCTCGGGTGCAAAGTAGACACATGTTTTGAGAAAGTGCATTTGTGATTGTAGACTGTGTATTAAGGGGGAAAATAATGTGATTTGTCATCAATCTCTCCACATGGTACACAAGGGCTGACTTGTTGAAATTTTGTAGGCTTTTATTTACAGAGAAAACACAGACCTGTGCTGCTCAGAGTCCTATCAGTCTGCACAGTCAAAGGCATCACATCTGAAAAGAGACTGTTTAAATCATGAACTTCAGGGATAATCTAATCCAGAAGGAGACCAAAATTACTTCGCTCCTGTGAATAAGAACAAAAGCTAAAAAATTTAATTATTTGCGAATTATTCATGAAGATTTTGATCCTGGCTCAAGGCTAGAGTTGGAAAAGAGAGACAATCACGGATTGTTGCCAATCAGTGCTTCATGGAGGAAAAATATGGAATATTTCAGCCCCAGGATAACACCCCATATTTCTAGATTGTTTAAAAAAAGAGGTGTTGCTATAGACAAGTGAACCTTAGGTGGAAACAGAAATAAAAACAGACCCTTTGAGAAAGAAATGGGATATGGATCAGTGCTGGGAAGAAATTACTGCAATGATGTGTGTTGTTTAGTTATAATGCTCAGATTATAAGTTACATTTTGTGAGAAACATGTGGCTACATGCTAAACATCTATATGCCAAAGTTAATAAAATTACATCCCACTGATATACCTTGTACTACTGATCTCATTTAGTGGTTGGAAACTCCATAGAAAGTCAATGTAGAAATCTGAATGGGTAATACACACACAACACACACAAACACACACATACACACACACAAACTAATCACCAATTTACCTCATAGATAGAAGTAATTCACATGTACAGTACTCAATGCTTGATATGAATGTTTTTTTCTGAAGTTATGGAAGCAATAAAACAGATTGTACCTGTTATGGCTTGCATTTAGATGTCCCCCCAAAGCCTCAACCAAATAAGGTGGGGGTTTTTCAGAGGTGGCTGAATCTAGAGTGTGTGATTAATTCCTGTTGGGGCCAGGCCTAAGGGCACTAGGATTAAGAGCATGAGTGCTACCTGCCCTAAGTAGTCTCGATAAGATGAAAGGGGCAGAAAGACACTGTTAAGATTACTTGTTGCTTTTGCTGCTTCTGCCACCATGTTGCCCCTCTGTCACCCTGCCTTGGAGCCAGCTGTCTGTGGGCTAAAACCTCTACAAACTATGAACCAAACAAACCTTTCCCACTTTAACTTTGGGTATTGGGTATTTTGTCTTAGCAAGGAGAGAAAAGTAACTAAGACAGTGTCCAAGACATATTAACCATACTATTTACATAACTGACAAGCAAGGGAGAGAAGGAATTGAGAAGGATGAGTTTGTATCAGATACTCAAGAAAGACATCTCTGAGAAAATAACATTTCCTTGCAACCTGATGACTGGGGATATGTCAATCAAGTATAAATTTCAAATAAAGACATTCTAGTCGTCAGAAAAAAAAGTGAAGTTGGTGAATATGGAGTAATTTAGCACAAAAATAACAAAAAGTCTAATATGTATATAACATAATTTAAGAAAGGGTATAGGATAAGATCAAATTGAAAAATGAGTCAAGTACCAGATTCTGGAGGTCTTTTGAGGCCAATTTAAGGGATTTAGGTTTTAGGTGGATTGTAATTGACAGAGAGCCATTGGAGAATTTTAGGTGGAGGAAGGACAGATGGAGTCTATGAGTAGAAAAAAAACCAAAAAACAAAAAACAGAGCAGTATTTACTGGAGACTCATGAAACGTTACTGGAAACCTCTGCAGTAGGCTCTAGACTCCTGCCCAGTGTACAATGCAGGCCTGAGAAAAACTAAACTAAACTAAACTAAACTAAACTAAACTAAAAGACAGAACTAAGACAGAAAGCAAGGCACCAGGATAACCAATGGCAGTGCAACAAAGGCACTGGCCAGTCCAAGCCGCTGATTTTTATTGGTAATCAATTAGAGTAAAGGTGAACCATGTGCAAGGGCAGAACTATGTGCAAGGATGTGCAATCATGTGGTTTCTATGGAAATAAATGTAAGTAAACCTCATAAAGGACAGACATTGTTTAATTAGGAATAGAATAGACAAAAGATATGGTTGTATTTAGAACATTGTCCTTCTAGTTAAGAAGATTTTAGTTGTGGGAACAAAATTTGGGCATGAGTTACTCTGACCTTGGCACATAGGCTTTGGCCAGACTCACTTCTATAAACAAGTCAATTGTGAGGTTAACTCTTCACAGCCTGCACTGCTTACAGCCTGCTTTGGGCATAATCAATATTGCAGTCTCCTGCAAATATTCAGTTTATTCTAGAGTCCAGTAAGATAAAATGGTGGCTGGAATTGAGCAAAAGCAGTGAAGATGAAGGGACGTTGCTGGATTTGGTAGATGTTTTAAAGACATAGCACTTGGGATTGGATGTAGAGAGAGAGAGAGGGAGGGAAGAACCAAGAATTACTCAATTGTATAGAGTTGATTCCGTTGTTCAAGAGTATATCCCTGATGTTACAACAGGGATATAGTTACCAAAAGATCAATTTTTTTTGCTTTGCATGGATTACCTCATTTAATTTTCTTAACCCCTCACTGGCTAGAGCATGCCCTTGGCTATATTGTATATGGAAAGAGACTCATACTCATATTAAATATGTTGGTTAACATTTTGCTCAAACCAAGCAATGAAAAACTAGTCTTCCTACTAAGTAATCCAGATGTAATTTGTCTGACTTCCTTATAGATCATGGTTTTATTTTCTATTTCTGGGAAGTACTTAACATCTTTTCCAGAAACTTGACATAAAGTGTAGTAATTTTGCTACATTGCTGCAGCTCAAATGTGTCTTGGTTCCTGGTTTAATAATGATGATAGCTATCATTTGTTGTATGGGTCTCAAGTGTCAGGCACACTATTGCTATTTCACTGTTATTAAATTAATTTGATTATAACAATAGAAATATATCACATGAATACAAGTATTATTACCCTTTCATAGAGGATGAAGTTAAAGGCAGCGATTTTATACCCATCTACAAGTATTTGATTCCAAAGTGAATTATTTTCATTTAGAACTTAGCATGTGAAAGTGTTTCATACAAGGGGAATCAAAAGTAAAATAATATTTAAGTACTAGTATATATCTGTTAAGATCCATAAATTTAAAAGGCCAACAAAAGTGAATGTGGTGAAGATAGGGAGAAGTTGAAACTGCTATACAGTGGAGCTGGAAATTTAAAATGGTACCTTATAACTATTTCAGACAACTTTTTATCAGTTTCCAGTAAAGTCTATGTACATACCTTCTCTGAAACCCAGTAAATCCACCCTTCTGTTATATCCAAGAGACAGGAGAGATGCAACTATTTTTCAGCAGTGATTTTTAATCACATAATATTTACTAGGTACTTTGTAGGTGCCAGGTACAATGCTGTATTCCTCAGGTCTCCAAGCAGAACGGAATAGGATGTATAATAGATTTATTACAGGTAATTGACTCATGTGATTATGAATGTTGAGTCTAGATCCATACTCAGAAAAGTAAATAATTTAGTTCTAGTGAAAGTGGGAGGTCCTTAGAAGCAAGAGAGCCAACAGTGTAAGTTCCAATAGAGTCTACATCCCCAGTCAGACTCCCTCCCAGCTCAAAGACATCCATCAGTCAGAGAGGAGGAATCCTTTCTTACCGACCCTGTTATTCTTTTCAACACAGTGGACAAGGCCCACTCACACTAGGGAAGGCAATCTGCTTTACTCAGTCTACTAACTTAAATTGAATTATAGTAATCTCATCAGGAACATGCTCTGACATACCCAGAAATAATGCTCAAGCAAATATATGGTCATTCCATGATCCAGTCAATTTGACACAAAAATTACCCATCACAGATGTTAGACAACTTGTTATACACGATGAAGAACCCCCTCTAGTATGACTATGTACCCCAATGTGTCAGTACCCACTGCCTTGGTATTACTATGGCTTTCCCTTTCAATTTTGACATGCCCCTAGTTTGGATAGTAAGCCATTGGATCCATCCAATTCTGACCCATGCCATCCATACAACAAACCTGTTATAAATTATGGTATCAAACATAATATTAAAACTCAACACCATCCCTGAACTTTCCCCTCCTAAGGGATCTAATAAAGATACAGTTTAAAAGTCAAGTAACACTTCTGCACATTGCTGAATGGTTTAAGCACTCCATTCTAGATTTCATTAAAGGAGGTTGTATTTTTGCACTTCTATGCAAAAAGTCACATTCACTCCTCAATTCTTAACATTAGGATATTATTCCCTGTCATTGGAAAACTGGCAGTTCTACTTTACAGACTGTTCCAAAACAAAACAGTTTCAGCGAGTTTGAGATTTTAATATGTCCCTTGTGTAGAATCATAATTGTGGGTCCTGAAAGGAGGAGACTTAATCCACTATGTGTCATCAGTGTTTCGTCCTAAGATTTTTTCTTAACTATGATGTCCACAAACACGGTTTTATCTCACAGTGGCCACTGTGGTCATTTCTGCCTTTACCATGTTTTCTTAAAAGGGTGGTGAGCTTTCTATTTGACAGCCTCCTTACAAAAATAGGATGGACAGGATGATAGAATTTGGAAGGAGCCCCCACCTGGCTACTGTGTGAGCGGACTCTCCCTCTCATTTCACCCAGACAGGGAGCCACCTTGACAGAGACATCGGCAACTCTGGTCAAGAGGAGTGGATGGGCTCTGCGCAGACTGAGAGTCTGGCCTGGGCTAAGAAAGCTCACCCTGAGCTCACCTCCCTTACACCAAACAGCACTGCTCAGATCATCTTTCCAATGTAAGGGTTCCTCCTTGCTCCTGCTGAAGTCCTCAGCCGCACAGACTTGTCTTGGAAACTGTTTTCTCCCTGCCGGTGCATGGGGATGATGATTTAAGGAACGATGAGCCACTCCGGATTGCTTTGGGGGAGGAATTTTGCCCATCATCCCGCAAGGGCTGACCTTTGGCCAGAGAGGTTTCCCAGGCTGCTACAGTGGCTCTGGGGTCCTGGGATCCTCAGTGGGGAAACAAGGCTGAAAGCAAAGATGCACAGTGGCTCTCCCGCTTTGGTTTCCATCTCCAGTGAGCTCAAGGGGAAGCTATTGTTAAAATAAGTGTAGAAATTAAAAGACTCTGCTTTGGGGGAAAACACTGCTTCTGTGTGTTAAAAACAGGTGCTGTTCGCTCTGGGAGGCTAAGGCAGGAGGATTCGAGGTTTGAGCCCAACCTGAGCCATGTAGCGATGTAGTGAGACCCTACTTCAGAATAAAAAATACAAAACCGCTGGGGATATAGGTTGAGTGTATGAGCCCTGGGTCAAATCTCCAATACTCCAAGCAAAAAGAAGACACTGTTACTGGAAACACTTCGATGTAAATGAAGCCACCAAGAAATATTTCTTTGCCTCTTCTGTTTAAATCTCTACTGTAATTATAATTATTTTGCCATGTATTTGATGCTCTAGCATAACTGGAAATTGGTATTCACTGGGTGATGGAATGCGTCTTCGATTTAAGATGAGGTAAGTGCTATGTGTTCATGATGCTGTCAGCTATTGGACTTTCTCATGAAAATGAATCCCAACACCATCCAGTTATTGAAATGAAACATGATTTTTTTTAATCTGATACATGATTTTAATAAGAATAATAGCTGCTGAAATAATAGAATTTAACAGCTACCTCCTAGTGCTGTTATTAGGAGCAAATAAGATTTAAAGGTCATGTTTTTGCAATTATACCTGAGATATAGTAAGGAAATGCAAGTATTTAACTCTTAATAATAACTTCACCTGTATTCCTCTGAATAGTATCATAACCAAGCCTCTAGACAGACCCGTGTACACTTTATGAACATAAGGATAATGAATGTTCACAAGAGCCCTCTGAGATATGATTCATTATTCCGTCCAGTTATTAAAGGGGGGTTGAGGCTCAGAGAATTTTTAATAACTTGCCTGAGGCCAAAGCCTAGTAAGTAATAATTTGTCCCTCATATTCTGTCTGGCAGGATGAAGAAGTTCCCTGAGGCAATGAGGCAATGGGCAAAGAAGTTTGGATGAGAGAGATATTTGGAAAATTTCAGGAAATGTGAGATTCTACCTATGCAATCACGCTGCAGTAGGCATGAGTGAGATAGCCTACCATGAAAGAGAAAGAAGAGTTCAAAATACTAATAGTAAGAAGACAAGAAAAAACGTGTAGACATACTGAGCATTAAATTCTAGCTATGGTAAATTTTATTTATGCCAGAACATCAGACATTTACTTTATGAAATAAATGGAATTCACTTTTTTTTTTTCCTAGACTGGGTGATTCTTCCCTAGGACCACAACTGCTAGTGAAATGTATCCTTACTTCCCTCTCTGTACACAAAGCTGGAGGCTAATTAAACTTTGAAGAATCTATTTTTTTTCTCAAAACTTACACATTTCTTTCCAAAGGAATTATATATTTTTTATAAGGACTCTGAAGCTTTATCCCAATAAACTTATTCCCCTCACTGAAAATGATTACATTTATTTTTCAAAGAAAGTTTGAGAAGAGAATGAGATCATTTAATTGTTGTTGCTAAACTTTAATAGTACCTAAATACAGGAATTGGTAATCTTTGTCTTGTTTATCTGTTGTTTCTTTATGCTTCTGCTGGATCAGTAGCAGTCACTAAATGACAAGATGCTAATCAGACCTTTTTTTTTTCCCTGCAATTTGAAAGAAAGAAAGCAAACCTCACCTTAGCACGTAATGAGGCAGTTCTTGCTGATTTTGGAAAAGGAATTAGCTCTGGAGAGAAAAATAACAAACTTGGTCCTGAGGTCTTTCCTATATCTTGAAAAGGCCAGTTTGGAAGGGGAAGTGTGGAAAAACAAACAGAAGGTGCCCAGGTTTCTTTATCATACCTGGAGATGGATGCACTCAGCTCAACAGAGCTCTGCCCTGGCGCCAGCTCTTCCTTCTTTTCAAAATTTTTTTCCCTTTAAAATGGCAACCACCGCTCTATAAAATGATCTATTGGGACTTCAAAGCCATGGCAATTCCATGTGGCACAGGATGTACGCAATTAATTATGTGATGCTTAAATGACAGGGTGTAGGAAAAATAAGGGAGAAGAAGAAAATGGGTTTTTTTAGAAAAAGCAAAAAAAAAAAAAAAAAAATCCAAAGTAAACTGAAAGACTTGGTTGTCTGCCTGCCAAGAACCAGTAGCAGATAAGGCCTCTAGTTGCTGTGGAAACTTGGGCCTCCAGGAGCCAGAATCCAATTTCAGAAACCACAAAATCAACATAAACGTGTGCAAAAATAAAAAGGTTTGTTTGGCAAGTAATAAGGAGAAGGCAACCAATGTATAAAACACATGAACCAAGGTGACCTCAGCCAGCGGAAGCCGTAATGCCGACGATGTCCACGGCAGATTGGGCACCTCAGAAATGAGCGGGAACAAGATGCAGTCCATACCGCTTTCTGTTATCAGGTAATTGCTACCTTTTGGAAATATTAACCATATCCACCACACTTCGTCCCATGCCTCACCTCAGAAAACATAACACCACCCTTCATGCAGGTAACGTTAGAAACCTTGATTTTAACTCAAGAGACCAGAAAACAGACAGCGAAACTTGTCACTTGTTCTTTAGATCGTGAATTACACGCTATGTCATCAAGAACAAAATAGAGAATATAAGAATATACAGCCTTCTTTATTCCTTCTCCGGTATCTGCAAGAAACAATTGTATTCTAATTTTTTTTTAAATTCACACTTGAACATTTAATAAGCTTTAATGTTATCTGAGCTCTTCATGTAATTTGGTTTTGAACTAAAGAAATAGCACCTAAAATAAAACTTTTTAATGAGTGGGTGACTTTTAACTCATCTCACACTCTCAGAAATTATTTACATATGCAAAGTTATTATTGTGTTTTCCTTCATTTCCTTTTGACTCAGTTCATTAGTAAGCTGATCGATCATTTGCTTTGGTATAGTCAACTTTGTATTTTACTTAGCATAAAACTTGGAGGAGTTTAAATATAAATTTCAGGGGACCTAGAAGTTTGGGATCATAGAGAAAATGTGCCAGTATCTTGGTTCAGAGAGAGTGACCATAAGTCTTTTCCAGGAATAAAATTATTTAAAAATTGCATTTCAGACAGGTAAATATATAAAATAAAGCAAAAACAAATACAAGGTAATATAAGTTTCAATTCCTTATTTTTTAAAAAACCCTCTTTTATTTCCTTCTCAATTTAAAATTTTTGCTTCTCAATTTGAGAATGAAATTTAAAATACATACCCCACTTTCCTGATAATAACCCACACTGTCTAAGCATCACATCACTTATGGTGTTTCTTGGGCGAACACAACCAAGTCATACCTCCTAGCAGCTGATACTGGACCATGCAACTTAGGCAGAACAGAGAGACACCGCTTTCAAGACTACTGCAGGATGATCCTTCATACTCTCTAGCTAGTTAAAGATAGAGAAAAAAATAAACCCTGAAGTTCATAGTGGAGATCACTGTGTTCTGATGGAGGGAGTCTTGATCTCTGATTTCTACCTAGAGAAGAGCTATCTAGGAGGACCACTTCATCAAAATCATCCATGCTAGGTGCTACATGCATGACAAATCATCTTTCACTAGGTTGCATCACTAGGATTTGTAGCACAGGGTACCACACTGTATGCCCTGTCTGGTACAACAATCCCCAAGAAACAGCTGCACATTCCCAACCTCTGTGAAGGAGCCTTGCATCTGTAGGAAGATGAAGACACCCTCGAGGCATGCTTTGCCTGTTCATCTGGCTCAATCATAGCCTACTCATGTCTGATGGCTACATAACTTTCATTTTCATAAGCATGCCAAGACTATGCTTCCTTTTCAGTATTGCCCAGGGAAAACATAGTACTAATAACACACACTGACATTTGAAATACAGGAAACATATTCACTAATCTATTTAGTGAGGAAGGGAATGACAAACCCACAAATGTTCAGAAAAGATATTTTCTTGTTCCTTCTGTAAAACATCCTTTCAACAATTCTTTAAAAGGACTGATGGGCAATGTAAGTCAAATCCTTGGCCTATGTTTTAAAGAATAAGGGGATAGAAAAGTGCAGTGATAAAACAAATTCCCTCCTGGACACTATAAATGGCAAAGAGAAAGCTGAGAGCCTTAAAGAATTCATCACTACACTATGCTGTATTTGGAGATACAATATTTGTTACTATGAGCATGGTTTGTCCAGTTAAAGTTCTACCAGCAGTACAGAAAAAAATATGATATCTGATGATCTGGAGAGTCAGAGGAAGTTGATAACATTCTTCTTTGTTTTCATAACCATTTAAGGCACTGCAGGAAAGGGAAGCTGCTATTGAAGAACTGTTCGTTTGATTCAGTGTACAAGTATATTACAGCACATTGGTTTTTTTTCTAGAAGTTGCCTCTTCAGTTTGTTTGTACTTTTAATTCACTTACAATGAATACTTGCTTGTTGGAAATATTAAAGTTATATTCATATGGTAGAACTTTCTATGAACATTAAAATGTTTTTGAAGAAAATTTAATAACTAAGGAACACTTTTGAAATAAAGATACAAAATATTAGGAGTCTAATTCTGCTCAGGATTATAAATGACTTTAATTTCTCCTGTATCATTTTCAATAACTTCAAATTTTATCTTCTAAAATTTGATATTGTATCATTCTAAAAAATTGATATTTTTACTTGTGGAAATAATTCAAATAATCTAATCTTCACTCAAGATAAATTTAAGGCAATCTATAATGTGAATATATATTATATAGTGCATTTAAAAGAGATATGAACAATCAAAGAAATAGAATTCTATTGCTATACATTTTTCTATAGCTATACATTTTAGGTGTGCTTTTTCAGTATTGTGCATATATTTACTTATTTAATCCTTGTAACATCCAAGAAAGTAGGAAACATGTTATTTTCTTTCTTAGAAAAGAAAATTGAGGCAGAGAGGGTTTGAATCACTTGTCTAAGTTCTCTTAGCTAGTTAGTGCAGAAGATGGGGTTTGAACCCATGTGGTCTGATTCCACAAGCCAAAATTTTAGGCACTATACTCAAGAATGGATTTAAGAAATAAAAATAGAGTTTGCCCTTGGCTTGCTCTTCCACAGAACAGCTGAAATAATAAGTTCTATATATTTATCTTTCTATTATGGAAGCTTTTATGTGAGTAAATAGATGCTTTCCTGGCCCTCAGTTTTAAGAGGAGTTATCGTTGAAGTGAATGAGGGCAAGAATTTCAATTGTATTATTACTGAATGTATACAAGCAAAATCCAATCTGGGAAAGGGAGCAATGAATCAATACTTAAACCCAGAAGATCTGGGTTTGTAGACATTTTTATCTTTTCATGGGCAAAGATGGATAAAAACTTGTTTCCTTATAACAGTGGCGGCTAAATCTATGGCACACTGCTGCTTGTATCACTGAAAGCTCTAAAAGGTTCGCTACCACTGCCTTATACAAACAAGAGCTATTGTGATGGAGCCCCCTTTTCAACTTCTTCTCTTTCTGATCAAAAATTACTGCAAAGGTCAGAGTGGGACAGAGAGGCAGAGTTAAACCAAGCCTCTTCAGCAAGATCATTTATTCCAAAGGGACCTCATTAATCTAATAATGTTGCACATTAAATCGATTTGCACCCAGAAAATGAAAGCCACACAGGGTGATATATAGTCAATGGAAACTCCCCAAATGATCCCCAAACCCAGTCAATGTTTCAATCTCTTACTACTTCTTTTATTTTACACAGAAAATTAAATTAATTTTAGCTGTTGAGTTCTATTTGTGTTGAGAATGTCCATTAAAATCTGGCTGTAATGTTTATGAATACCAAAACAAGGCCACCAGGGCACATATTAACTCAACGCAAGTCTCTCTTACAGATCTGCCAAGCAGTTCCTCAGACATGAGTAATACAAATAATAATGATTCACAGCCTCAAATTGAGAGAATAGATAAAACAAAAGAGAATGTAATTGCTGTAAAAATATCATAATGAAGTTCCTTTAGGTGCTTTAGAACAACTTTTCAAACCACTGTTTTGACCCCTGGTTAGAGGATGGAAAATAAGTTAAATATGTTCATCAGATTTTGTTTTAAAACCTTCAGAAAGATATTTTAAAGGAAAAACTCAAATATTTAATAGAGGGTATGTTAAGGTCTAAACTGTGAACACGTTAATTATAGAATCTCTTCACCATGAAATGCCTTTTTTGTGCCAAATGTTTCACTAATTTCCTAGTTCTTTTTAAGTATATATAAAAGTTTGCTTACAAATCAAGCTGAAATAAAAGGAGTAGAAAGAGGCAGAATGATTTACTATTAGATTGTTAGTGACTAATGTTGAAGAGAGGTGAATAAGGATAAAACACTTTAAAAAATAAACCATCTCAGTTTGAGCCTAGTCTGGGTAACTTAGCACCTTAGCAAGACCCTGTCTCAAAAAACAAAACAAAAAAACCCCCCAAAAACCCCAAAACCCTCATAAATAGTAATGTGAGCTAATGGAGAAACAGCATTTAATTTGAAAAAGAAAGTGAATTTTCAATGCTATTTTCCAGTAATACATGCCTGTCTATAATTCACTCACTAGTTAAAGTTGAAACTGAGGAACATTCTTGATGTGTGAAAATACAAATACGTATACACAGACAAACTAATTCAAAAAATTGGTTTTAAAAATTTAAAACATTGGGCCCAGGATTTAACTCAGTGGTGCCACTGCTTGCCTTAAAAGCGCAAGATCCTGAGTTCCATCCTGAGTACCAAAAAAACAAACAAACAAACTGATTACTCCCTCCATGGAAAATAAGTAAAAAATACTGCATAAAATAAATTTTAAAGATTAAAATATTAAGCACAGATATTCACGTTCAGCTTTGTCTGTGAGGCGATCGTTGTTTAATTTTTCTTGGAATAAACTGAAAAATACAGTATTGGCAAGCTGAGGGAATGAGCTTCAGTTTTATTTTGCAGCATTCTTCATGGGCAGGGCTCTTCAGTTGAGTTTAATTTAGTAGCATTTTCTGTGTCATTAGACTGGTTTCATGGGGGTGAGGGGTATCGGTGCAATAGCATGCTGTTCTTCAAGGGGGGTGTGTGTGTGTGTGTGTGTGTGTGTGTGTGTGTGTGTGTGTGTGTCCATGGGCACATATATGGTGACTTTTACCCGAGAATTACTGAGCTGAAGGTCTTTCTGCAGTGAAAATGGTATGGTTTTCTTCTAGTCAGCTTTCCAAGGAGTGGCTCTGTCATCTGCGCCCAGAGTGTAGGTGTCCCGCATCAACTGTGCAGGGCAGACCCGACTGGATCCCTTTCTCACACTGCCTCCAGCGTGGCAAAATGCCAGCCACTCTCAGCAATCACATGCACTGGCAGCTTTTAGTTTTCTCTATCATTTACCTCCAAAGGGCTTTTGAAGTGCTCCTCTTCTGGCTTCACTCACTTTGCAATTCTCCAGAATGTCTTTGCATGATAATTGGACTATAAAAGAATGTCAGATTTGAAAATCAAAATCTTGGAACCAAAGTCATAAATGCAAACACGACAGAGAGCCAGACAGGAGGGTATTTTTTCCCAGTATCTTTTTTCCCACCAATGGTCATCCTTTCTTAAAACAGAAGTATAAAACTTGACGATTGTAACAGAATGCAGCATTCGAAAGTTCCCTTATCCTTTGCTGGGAGAAGAGCTAAGAAATGCATTATTGTGCTCAAGTAACTTGAATTTGAACCTGACTGACTTTCATGTTTTGTAGGTTCATGGCGGGTCCTTGTATGTGAAAAATAACAATTTTTTCTTCATCCTGAATAAATTACTTCAGGGAGAAAAAAATCATTGGAGAAAAAGACGTCAGTTTAGAAGAGATGGCAAAATTTTACCCAGAGTGAAATATTATAATCTCTATTTTCAGAGAAGAGTGTGGCAAGTCTATGGCCATTTGAGGTGAGTGGACTGCAGCCTTACCCGCCTATAGGAACGTGAATTCCATGCTCTGTGAGGTCTTTTATGGCCATGTGAGTCTGGGAAATGTTGTGCTTAATTCTCTGCTATCACCTCACACACAGAACTAAATGTCTTCTCTGGCTGGATTCCCTCTTTCTGTCAATGGTGCCACCATTCCTCCAGGACCCAGGCTTGAGATTTGGGAATTAGTTTTTATTCTTCTGGCTTTCCACCCCTGAACCCTGTCACTTACCAAATCTACTCCATTGTTTTATATCTTTTCCCCATCCAAGCATATACTGCTTGTCTTGTTGCAAGAACCTAATTCAAGTACCTATGATTTCATGCTTGCATGAAGTTCCCCTGTAATGGGACTCTTACTCTGTCCAAGTGGTCCCATGTACCACCACCAGATTAATCTTCTTTAAACATCACTTTGATGTTGTCATTCATCTTCAGTGTCTCTCCTTTGCATTTATCTGTGTGGCCCAAGCTGCTGATACGTTCAACCACAAAAGGGTCATGGGACTAAATATTGTTGGGAATAACTGCCTGCTATAACTTCTTTAGGAGACTCACAATGCTCTTTAGCATAGCAATGGTTTGAGGATTTTCCCAACAGAAAAATCTGTTCCTTTTATTGAACACTCCTATTTCTCAAATTAGTTGAACGTGGAAATATGTTTTTTATGCAAAACCATTAACATCTCTCAAATTGATTATTTCAAATTATATACTTTGGGAAATGTATTTCTTTGTAATCCTATCTGGTCTTTTTAAAAAATTATTTTATTGGTACATTTTAGGTATTCAATACATTTACATTTATCACTGGGTGCTTGTACCTGTACATGATGTATCCTGGTTCTTTTTTTTTCCCTATTTCTTGTGCGCCCTTCACCCCCTCCACCCTTCCCTATTTACATAGATTTTCTTTCCATTTTTTTCTTTTCTCATAATTTTTATTTTCCTTTCTTTCCTTCCCCCTTCCCCTCCGACCACCCCGACACCTTTGGACTTTTTCCTATTTCAAATTATCAATTATTCATTTTAATCATTTTAATCCTTATTTACATTTTCAGTTTCTCACACTAGAGAAACTATTCAGTATTTACACATGTGTGTCCTATTTATTTCACTTAAGAATATGGCCTCAATATCCATCCATTTAGCTATAAATGTCTCTAGTTTCTTATTCTTTATGGCTGAGTAGTACCCCATCAACTGGAAACTGGATAAAGAAGTTGTGGTTTTTTTATAAAATGGAGTACTACTCTATCTGGTCTTATATGTTACTAGGACCCAGTGCACATGAACAGCTCAGCAGGAAGACAGAGCCCTTGCCAATGAATTTTGTCTGACCACACTAATTCCCCTTCACTTCCATGGGTTAAATTTCTTAAGACCATTTTATCCTTCAAAAACTAATTCAGTGTCACCTCTTTCATAAAAGACTATGTATAATTCCAGCACCAAAAATTAAATGTCTCCCCTGATATGTACAGCAGAATAATTATAACATGTGTAGAGTAATTCTAAATCCATTTTATCCAATTTGGAAAAGGCATATTGAACACTGGAGTTGCCAGGGTCAGATGGTAAGGAGATAAATTGTAGGATGTCCTCCAATAAAGTGTCTCTGAGGTATTTGTCATTATGGAGCTGTTGTTATAATAGTGATATACAAAGTACTAGGAAAACCTAATTTGTTCTACTTGGGAATTACTTGGTAGCTCAGATAAAGCTACAGAAGATAGCTCTGAATTTAATGAAAGAATTAACAAATTATTACCATTAGACAACTAATGATAGTTAAACTACATCTCTGTATCAAACTCAAAAGCTATATTCTCTGGCTATGCTTCGTGAGACAAAGGACCCTGCTCACTGTTAGAAACCAAGAGTTCCCCAACAACTTGAAAAATACTAAATAACTCCTCAGTTACTTATTCTTCATGCTGCATAAACCCAGTTCCTTTTATCTTTTCTCAAAGGTTTGATTTTCTCAGCCTTTAATCATCATTTCATTTCTCTGAACTCCCTCCAAAGACTCCATGCCCTGCTCTACTTGTCGATTCCACAACTGGTTACTATGCTGGATAAACAGCAGAGCCACACCATGGGCAGCCATACCAAGTGGGAGAGTCTCATTTAGCCAGGCACCCAGCTCACAAATCCTCATTCAGACACTCCCAACCCTGTAGAGCAAAACTTGGCTGTGGATCAAAAGTGTTTTAATGGCCTGTTCATAGAGCATTACATGAGGGTGATGATTTTTTAAAAATTCTTCTGGGCATAATATTAAACTACAGAAACTCCCAAATAAGTACACACACAAAGAACCAGATATATAAGGGATATTTATGATTTCCATTATTTATTTGTTTAAATGAATGTGATCTAGTAAAAATATTTAAGATATATATGTATGCTTGTATGCTGCAGTAAATATATACTAAATATATGGGTATATAAAATGAAATAAGGGATGTAATAGTTATTTTTCAAATGTTTGAAGGGTTATTTTTCTTTTTTCTTTTTTGCACCATGGTGCATTTCTTAATACTTACTACAGAAAGTAAAATGCATCCCTAATCATAGGTGAGCAACCTGTGTCAAACAAACTTATATTATAAATCTGTAGCATAATTAGCAGAGGAAAAAGGACATTTCACTGATAAAGGAATAAGAATTAGCCTAACAGCAAATTTTTTAAGAGGAACTATAGAAGCAAGAAATCAGAGGAATCTTCAGAGTGGAGTGGTAGAGAAAATCATCAGACACTGGGTACTAAGCTAATCCATCTTTAAAACAAGAACAAATGAGGACCAGGGATGTAGCTCAGTGGCACTGTACCTGCCTCACAAGCACAAGGTCCTGAGTTTGATCTCTGGTAACAAGAACAAATGAATATCATTTTCAGACACAACAACAAATTTCCACTAACAGAATTAAAATACACTTCAAGAGAAGAAACGTATTTCTAGGAGAAAAACTCAAGATATAAAAGCAAATAGTTTAAAAAAGGGGAATATACATTCTTACACTAAGTGATCTTAACAAACAGGAATAGATAGCATGTAAATTGGAGAGTATAAAGTTCTCAGGAGGCTATTACATTACTTTGTAAAAAGAGATAAACTATCAAGATAAATCGAAGGTAATAATCATGAAAAGACTTAGAACATAGACACAAATACAACAGACTTTTAGAGAAGATACAGTAAACACCCTTCTATCAATAAGTTTGAGAATTAAATAGATAATTCTGTAGATGTTAGCACTTAAGGAGAATATCCTTAAAATGTCTAAGATGATACTTCTTAAAATACTTATTTTAAAACATTTTTACAAAAAAATACAATAGAAACAAGATTATTAAGAGTTTTCCCCAAACTTAAGGCACAAGATGATTCTAATTTTACTTAAATCTTCTGGAGAATAAAGAACCTATATCTCAACTCATTAGATGAAGCCAGCGTAATCTTGGGAATAAAGCTATATAATAAGAGTAATATTAAAAGGGAAAAGTTAACTTATTTTTGAATTTGGATGGAAAAATTCAAGGAAAACACCAGCAAACAGAAATCTCAGTGATACAAAATAGATTTCTCTATGATCAGATTAGATTGAATTCTGTAGTACTGTGTTTTTTCCATTGTAAAATCTATAGTGTACCTCACTCTACAGAGCACTATTAAAGGCATTTGGGACCCAGAGAGAATGAGGCAGCTGCTCAGATACTTGTATCCACCAAGTGGCTGAACTGGAATGCATTTGGAAAAAGACAACTAGTGGTAACTGTGTCCTATGAGAAAGATATGAAAACTACATGAGATAAAAGATGTAAGGCACAGGGGCTGGCATTTGGAAAATGATTCGCTTATATTGGAGGGAAATTATGGGGTTTTTTTAACTGTGTGTTTCTTCCTATCCTCCCTTCTTTAGCCCATAGTTCATACAATCAAGAATATGGCAGGACAGAATATTAATGATGAGGTTAACTTAAAAAGTGTTCTACTGATCTACTAGTTGATGGACAATTTAGATGCTCTTTGTCTCTCCCTTACGGGGCTTCAAGAGGGGCAGAACAGAAAGAAAAAGTGAAAATTGGGAAAATATTGTCAAGTGATGATGAACTTCAAGGATGTTTAATTGCGATGCCCAGAGCAATCCAAAGAGCCAAAGAGAAGGTCTTTCAAATTGAGCTGTAGATTAAACCCGAATGGCTCCAGATCACGGTAGTAGAATCAGAATGAGTTTGAATCCTAGTTTTAAATGTTTTCCCTATTTACTGCCTTATACATAAATTGTAGAATCACTTTTCCCTGTCATTTCACATGTGTAAGTATTTTCTCTAGACCGCTCTGCCAATTTCTGGAATCTCTCCATTCAGAGATGGAGTCATAAGCAGATGTGGCCAGTTGATACCAAGACAACTGCCCATGTGTGTTTTTTCCACTGTATCATAGGACGCCAGCGCACAGCCTAAGAAACAGTCGGGAAAGTGAGGGCTGTTTCTTGAAGAGCTGATTAAGCAAGACAAAGTCAATTAACATCTGATTACTCACAGGTCTCTGCAAGCAAATTGTTCCAATTACCCAAAACCAGTGAGCAAATTGTGAGGTAATTAAGAAGGGCAGTCATGACTCTGTCGACATGGTCTTGCCACTGTGCTGTTAGAAATTCTGTGGATAGACACGCTGAAGAGCAACTTTCGACATGAGAATTGGGCTGCAGGAGTGCCCTCTACTTAATAATAGCCTATATGTTAAAACAGAACTTCTCTCTACTTTATTTATTCTCAAGCACATGTCAATCCCAATAGGTGTATCTAAATTTTACATTTCAACTGCTTTCCTTTAAATATAAAATAAATGCAACATCTTTACAAAGTGTGATAAGTATATGTATATATACACCTACATTTATATATTGTCACAGCCAAAACATTTTACAACACTGTGAAATAAAAGATAAGACTCCGCTGTTACTGTTTACAGTCTATAATAGGCAACATAAAAACAAAGTCCACATTAGTTATGTAGACAGCATACTTTTATAAACCCATTAAACTTTGTTTTCACAGGCTACTTAGTCATTTCAAAATAAAGCCTAAACAAACTACCCACATATTTACTCTGTCACCAAGAATGAAGATTTGATCTCATTTATGTAGGTGGTCATTAATACAGAGCTGTCAAAATTACTCTATCATGTTTATGGAAGAAGCTACCAAGAACCAAAATGGAATGGACCAGCATATAGATTGCAACAGACTTCTTTCTTAAACTGGACACATTTTTCAATGCCATCATGAGTTCAGAAAGTAAGAAACCATTGCCTGATGACTTGGATTTGGAAAAATAATCTTTAATATACATATAAAATAACTTCTCACTAGGAAAGGGGAGGGAGTTACAACTTGTTTGTTTAATCTTCCATTTTTGCACTTGCAAGATCATGCAAAGGAAGCTCAACTCACAGCCATGGCTCTTCAAAGGACACAGAACACACTCAATTTACCAAGTTGCTGAGGAGTCAGAAGGGCAAAGCAAATAGAGGACATCTGCAAAACTAGAAGTTTGTTCAGGGTTGAGGAAAAGACCCAGCTGGATTCAAACGCTTGAAGGAATGACCTGTGATGATATTGACCTTATTCCATAGGTCTCTGAGGACCTACACAGACCTTATCTCACTTTAACCCATGATAATGCATTACCTGATTACATTCTCTCATTTATGTTTTATACTTTAATTTATATACTGTGATTTTCTTCCACATATGATAATTGTTAAAGAATTAGTAGTCTTTCAATATGACTTTGCTTTTCATTAATGCTTTATTGTACAAATCAGTACTTATAGTATGTAATTTTAAAAAAATTGATTTGTTAAGTAAATATTTGCTAAGTGCCTACTGTACAGTAGATACTAAATGGGGGAAATATATTAATGAAACAAAATCAGAAAGCAAGGAAACAACAAATGTAAGCAAATTTAATAGGGGCTAGGAAATGATACATTCAATGGAAAAAACAGGAGGATACAGGCAGCTGGAGGCTAGAGAGAAAAGTTATACATTTACATAAGGCAGTCCAGGTAGACTTCCTTCAAGGGATGATGGGGGGAAAGGTAGGCAGGAGGTAGGCTAAGCAGGATAATATGTTCCAGGCAGAAGGAACAGTGACACAAATATTTGAGAGTGGAACAAATATTTAAGAGAAACAACAGGAGGCCAATGTGGCCAAAGCAAAATGAAGCACTTGAATTTTACAGTGGAGATTTATGTCATTGAACTAGGACCGATGCAGAAATTCATTTTCTAGGAAAGGGAATTATATCCATGCAAGAACTAGTATTTTGTGGATATTTGTCTAAATAAATATCCATTCATTCAACACATGTTGACTGACTTCCTACTATGAGCTAGCACTTTGGGGCATGGGAGGCATTCGTGAAAACAATGAAGATGCATGTTTTCTTGTAAATTATCAGTGGTCAGGACTAAGCAAGGGATATCTCAATAATTTACAATAGGCTAACTTTCATACAAGAACGTTTGAATGTGTCGTTGTCTAGTCCCTATATAAACAAGAGGCAAAATCTCTGTATGTGTCTCAGGCAGAGGTTCCAACCTTCAGCCACAGGCCAATACTGGTTCATGGTCTGTTGGGAGCAAGGCTTCAGATCAGGAGAGCAGAAGATGAGCAATGGAAGTTTTGCCTGTATTACAGCCACTCCCCGCAGCTCTCATTACCACCTGAGCTCCCCCTGCTGTCAGATCGGCAGCAGCGTTAGATTTTCAGAGCCGTGACTCCTACCGCGAACTGCGCATGAGCGGGATCTAGGCCGCCTGCTTGTTTAAATCAGCCTGAAACAAACCAACAGGTCCTACCTCGTGGAAAAACTGTCTCCCATGAAACCTGTCCTTGATGCCAAAAAGATTGTGGCCCCTTAGGTAATTAACACTGAAATAGCCAGCTGACATATATAATAAAATGTACTTGTCAAAGTCAATGGACAACTAAATAATTAAATGTAAATAGGAAAATTCTCAATGCGGTCATAAGAAGACCATAATATCTCTATTATCCTAAATGATCTCTCAATAAAATAAAACCGAGAACCAAAAACAGCTTTTTTATATGTCATTATTTGTCTCACATCCAAGTATTAACCAGACCCACTCCTGCTTAGCTTTCAAGATCAGAGATCAGGCACATTTAGGGTGATGTGGCCATAGACATATTTGTCATTATTTGTAAATAAACTTTTCTATTTCAAAATAATGATGCATCTGCCAGTATTTGTAAGTGAACTGCTCTTATTCAATGTAATCCACCTATCATCATCAATTGTTTTTAATGAGATTATTATCAAATTTCTTCTACCTACATTTTTCAACAGCTCTTAACAAATGAAAACTGATTGTGCAAGGGCCTCTTCCACATGGCCTCAGTTCAGATTTAAAGCCCTAAATCCTCACAACCTTCCTCCTTACACCCTACTTAAAACTCCCAAAGGTTTGTTTATATTGGTTTTCCTGGCAAGCGTATCATCCTCCCATGAATCTGAAAATCCTAGACATTCTGCATACAAATAGTCTTCTATACATGAACATCAATTGAATAATCACTAGAAATAGAAAGGGAATTCCCTAGATGACTTTTCCCCAATACATACTGACGTCACCAGTTTTCTGTATAGAAAAAAATGGTTTAGAAGCGCAATGTCTATATATTGGGAAATACATTTACCAGAAGAAATAAATGATTTAATAAGGCCAGGCTCTCAACTGGGGACACCTAAAAATATGAATGGTTTCCAAAAGTAAATGCAAATGTTTGTCAGTTACAGTTAAAATACAATGGGATGGAGGCCGGGGATTTAGCTCAGTGGTTCTACCACCTGCCTTGAAAAAGCACAAGGACCCGAGTTCGATCCCCTGGCACCAAAAAAAACCCAACAACTATGGGATGTTTTCATTAATTAAATGTCTCTAGAGTTTCCCTGGACAAAAATAATTTGAAGACAGGTAAGAAAATGATCAAAGTGGGGAGGGATGATACAAAATAACACAGTAGGCTGGGGATTTAGCTCAGTGGTTCTGCCACCTGCCTTGAAAGCACAAGGACCCTACTTCGATCCCCGGTACCCCCCCCCAAAAAAAAGAAAAGAAAAAGAAAAGAAAAGAAATAACACTGTAAAAATTCAAATTTGTGGGATAACCACAAAAAGTAGAAAAACTAGACAAGCCAAAAACTGTGAAAGTAGATATATGCACATGTATTTTATTGAGTAATAGAGTTACGTCAACTCTGAAAAAACAATGGACTTCTCTATAAATATTCTCTCTCCCTCCCCACGTGCTGTAGCTGATCCACTCTTGGAAGTCAGTTTACTCACCTCACGGAATTAGGCAGCATTAGGGCTGAGATGACAGCCAGGAAACATACATTTAAACAGTGGCTCATCTCATAGAAAATAATAAAAACAAAGAATATCAGTCTCACACACACACAAACCTCTTATTTACCTTTCATTGTAAAATTTGATGGGAAAAGTGCTATTGAAGTAATACAATTTTTCACTTTCCAAAAGTCATGGTGTTAAGATTAATCCTAAGACCTTCATCACCAGAAAGGAGTCCTTTTTCACAGAAGTTTCCTAGAAGCCTATAATCCTAAAGCACCCTAAAAAGGACCATATGGAATTTTAAAAGGGATCAACTCACTCCAAGGAATCAATGTATCAGTTATTTTACTGGCATTAACACTGCTGGTACTTTGTTGGGGCAATGTCATGGCTTATATCTAGATGTTCCCTAAAGCCTCATATGCTCACAGGTGTGGCTTCTGGGAGGTGACTGGCTCATGACTGTGTGATACTGAACTACGGGTGTGTGATAAGTGGATTTTTTCCCTGACTGGATTAGCATAGCTTTGAGTTTGGATAATGGGAAGGCCCACTCTAGGTCTAGGTGGCACCAATCAATAGGCTTGTAGCCTGAATGGAGTAGAAGGGGAAAAGGAGGCTCACTGCTGCTGCTTTCTGCCTACCCTGCCATGGACTGTTTCTTCTCTGTCATCCCGCCCTGCCTTTGAGCCAGCTGACCATGTGATAAAATCTGTACAAACTGAGGTAAAGTAAACTTTTCCTCTTTTAACTTATTCATGTCAAGTATTTTGTTTCAGCAACCAGAAAGTAACTAAGACAGGCAGTAAAGGGACTCTTCTTGCACAGTAGCGACATAATGTAGATGAAATTGTGAGGTTATCTGTTGATTTTGTTTTTGGAGGAGAGAAAGTCATAGTTTTTTGTTATTAAACTACATGCACCTGCTCAACGCATACATACATATGAAGCAATACAAACATAAAAGAAGCATACATGCACATATATACAGGCACAGACACAGCTATAAATCCAAATTCTGTGTATTTATATCATACAAATGAAAATTTCTCCTAAAACTTTGGAACATTTTAGTTATGTTCATATTTTCTACACATATATTTATATATGTTTAATACAAATATAGGATATACACATACCATTTTTAGGATAATTCTCTAAAGTATTTAATTTGGGTCAAAGAACACATATTATTTAGATCTCTAAAAGCAAATTTCCTAATTTTCATTCAGGAAGCTTATAACCTACATTCATTAAGTTTGGAAGATGGATATTAGATGGAAAGTTTTTTAGACAGGAGAAATTGCCTTCACTACCTAACTCTCAAAGCACTTATTCTGGATATGAGGATAGGAGTAAACTGTAGTGCAATTAAATAATATGACTCTTTCAAAAATGTTCCTCCAAATGATGATTTATAATTTCAAACAATGTTGAGCTATACTCCTAATATTTAATCGACTAATAAAAGTAAACACTTACCTAGAGTAGCTTTTTTTTTTAATTGCAGGAATTCTTGTGGACATTTTTTTCTCATTAGAATCAACTCACTTGTTTTTATTTTTAAGTAATGATTAGACACCCAACTAGGAGGGAAGTTCCGAGAATATCACTCCTAGTAGACACTGGCAAGAGAGTGTTCCAGTCTCTGTGAACTTTTGGGTTTAGCCAGATACTCAAGCATCTTGTTTAAAATGCACAAGGGGACAGACAGGATCCCAAGGAGCAAAAAGAGTACAAAATTTAATGACTTTTTCACTGATACTGAGCAGAGCTCTCAACAAGAGTCCACTCTAACTAACAGCCCTCCTTCCTGAACAGATTGAATGAAAAAGACACAGGTTGGATGTGGGGTTGACCAAGGGCCAAACAGCACATGTATCTACGTGTGATGGTCATTAGTGTTGTGCTGAGTCGACTACTTCTGTTCTTGGTAGAGTATCACATTTCCCTTTCATATTTTAAAACCACAGTGATACTTTGAATCCCTTTCACCTTAATGCTCCAGCTATCTTACAGTCTATATAAGGTTGATTAAGGCTTTCCAAAATGTTCTCCAGGATCATATCTTTGGGTACCCCATCAAACTTGCTTTGTCATGAACTGGGCAGATGAAACCAGTAAGTTAATAAGAAGGAAAGAAATCTGTCCAACTTCTAATAGTCTTATGATTCATTCCCTGATGGCTCAGAGGCCTTTCTGGACACCAGCAACTGCCATCTGGTTTCTTTGGGATGATAAATTCAGCAATAAATATGGTTCTTGCTCCTCTGTCCCTCTAAATCCAAGTCACAAATATTGTGAGTCAGATGTTCCCACCCAACAACACAACAGCTACTGAGCTCAAATGCTCCTTTGACATAGCCTGTGACACCCAACTTCAGTTGTGTCTGGGCTACAGTTCTTTTGGAGGCACTAGAGGACTTTCTTTTTTCTTTAACACACACACACACACACACACGCACACTCACAATTTTTTTAAAGAAGGCAGAGGCATCCAGCCAAATAAACTACGTTAAGCAGTGGGTTCCATTTTAGGTGTTGACAGTGTATAATAAATCCAGGCCTACCTAACATTTACAGGAACATTATAAAATGAGTGAAATGGCATGAGCTAGTTACCAGGCCAACCAGACAAACACAATAAACAGGCAGCAGTGACAGGAGTAAGTTACACCATCTCTCCGGTCTGAAATATATCACTTTACATTAGTCTTTGACCACTTTGAAAGCTCTTTGTTTTATATTTTTCAAAATGCTCTTTTACAGTATAGATTACCATTAAGTCTTTTCAGATGAGGAAGTTTCTCCCCTCCTCTCCAACTTGCATAATTCCAGAAAGCGAACATTTATTTTTATTTTAACCCTAATTAAAAAATAAATTGAAGTCTTAGGAACAATGTTAAGGCTCAAATCCTTAAGGTCCCTTCTGGCAGATTAAAAAGAAAAAAAATCCCTAGACTAGAAAGAAAATAAACAATAACAGTAGTTAGTATACTTAGTTGGTTTAAATGTTCTGTTAAATGGCAGTATTCCCCAGGACTATTTAACTCTTTAATAGTCAGTCTGCTTGGTACAGAACTTTTTTTCTTAATAGAGAATACATTTTATTATGAACATAGTTACAGAACATCATAGCTGGAAACATCTTAGAAACCATTTAGGGCAACTTCTTTATTTGGAAGAGAAAAAATAGAAATAGATGGCTTAGCTTGTATTTTTTAATTATTAAAAATAACAAAATCTCTTTTGCGCTATATGAAACAACTTTTATTCCTTTAGCAAAACTTCTATAAGTGAAAGAAATTATACTCTGCTTCTTACTTTCAGGTTAAGCTATCAGCAGTAAAGTAGAATAATTTAGAATTTTCCATATAAAATGCAAGACAGCTATGGTACTTCTAAAACCTATACAAAATACTTTCACACTCAACCTAACCAAATATGCTTTGTTTAATCCTTGCAGAATATTAACAGATTATCAGCTGTCCTTCCAAAAAGACACATTTGTGAATAGAAGAACAAACTTATCACAGTTTCCTCAAGACATTTCAAATTTTAATGCTCACAGTCCCAGGGCTCAGAAAAACGTCCTCAGCCCTTGCCAAAAAGGAGCAGTTGGCTGTGTACTTGTGAAGGTAATTTATTTTGCTCTATTTTGCAAAATATTTAACAGAAACTTATTTGTAAATTAGTCTGAGGAAGATGTTGCTTTTGCTTAAAACTATTTAAAGTGAAAAAGTCTCCTAATGGTAGTTTCTTTGCTTATAATTAATAAATTCCACATATTTAAAATCTGTTCTTTCCAGCTGGTGCAGTATTTTTATTAAGAGACACTTAGAATATAGCTAACTCATGCATTATGTCCAAATTTTCAAATTGTAGCTTTATCACTGAAAATATTTCACCTTTGATAGAGAAAAATCAGTCCAGTTTTCCACTGACTAATTCACTGTTTCTTTACTTATAACACCAGGATACTGCTTTAAGGAAAATAACATAAAATGTTAAGAAAAGTTAGACATGAACAAAGGACAATAACCTTAGAGGAAGCTCCAACAGAACTTGCTTACAATGTATCATGCATTTCCAGTTCCTAGAAATGATACCATGTAATGCATTGGCATTTGAAATTGGTATTTTACTGAAAATGGCAGGGGGTTTATTATACCGACTGAAGGAAAAGGATCATTCTTGCACTACATGAGTAGAAATTTGTTTGTTTGTTTGTTTGTTTGTTTGATACTAGGGATCGAACTCAGGTCCTTGTGCTTGCACAGCAGGCAGCAAAATCACTGAGCTAAATCCCGGGCCCTATGAGTAGAATTTTAAGTCATCTCAAAAGATTTCTCCATAATGTCTCTTTATCTGTTTTTGACATTTTATATGCCTTCATATAATTTGATATTCTAATAAAGTCTAGCTTGAGAAAATTAAAATTTTCCAATAACAGTACTTCTGGTGAGGAATAAATAGACGTGGACTAACTATATTAACAGCCACAATCCTTCATTCTTTTTCCCCACACCCTTTTGCACATGCTTTGGTAATTCCATTCTCTAGGTTAGTGGAGTCCGTGGAATCTGTCTCCTCACTCTTGCATGTGACACATATCTGTCAGTGGAATGCTATACATGTGACAGTGTATCCATTTCAAGCATCAACCACAGAGATCATGTGCATTCTCTCCATCTTCCTCATAAAAACATGACCAGCTAGCCTGCTATAGACTGAGAAACACAGGCCCGTTTACCATGTTAGCCTCAGCTCACCACTGTCTGCTAGATTCTTGAGCGGTCCCATCTGAGACCAAAGAAATACCCAGGTGAGTTCAACCTAAAACAGCAGCCAAACCTAGACTCTCATGATTTTAAAATTCTTAATGTCCTGCTGTACCCAGCTTTGACATCATTTGATATTATAGTACTATTATAACAATGGATAAGCAGCAAAGTAGTAGAAAATAAAGGGCCTCCATGACACACCATCATCAAAATATTTCTACATGTACTCTGAAAACTTGTACAGATATTTTGGGGTCAGTAACTCATAAGGGTCTTTTTAGAGTTTGATTTCACCTTTATTAAATCTGTATTTCAAGCCATTCCGTACTCACATGTGCCTTCCCATTTGGAGACCTTCTCTGATGTACCAGAATCTCATAATGTCATGTTTGGCCCCTGTGCCACCCAAATTCTGAACAACCTCCAGGGAATTTCTGTTTCAATAGCATATTATAGTGCAGATTAGATTATATAGGTACAAGGCAGTAGCTAGCCTTCTGACCTAAACCAAGAAGCCTGTTTGGGGAGGATCATGACATGTATTTTTCTCAATTCTAAAATATAACATCTAGCTACCACAGCTAAAGCAAATCAATCAATTGGTTGACCAATACATTATTCCCAGAGCTCTGTGCATTCCTGCTATAACAGCTGTCTTTCTAGAAATCCTGGTGAAATGCTCAGACACATGGGAGAACCACTGAAAATGGAATCACTTGCATATTTTAGGAGATTTCATTTCCTAGATACTATTGCTAGCTGCCAACTCTCTCTGGACTCCCTTTCTGTACACAGAATCCGGGGAATAAAGTTACACATTAAAACTTACATTTCATGTTTTTTTATACTATCCAAAGTCTGAATTGTAACACATGTTTATTAAATGAATAAAATAATTTTGAAAAAATTGAAAATTATTAAACACTCTAGGGATAACGTTTGATTTCAGTAGACACAATGATACTTATGATAAAACATAGACATAACATTAGAAATGAAGTATTAGAAGATGAACAGAAGAATCAGATTTTCCATCTCAGAGAAGAACTGAGAGAATCACAAGCTACAAAATTTATTCTTCTTAAACTATAAGAAGCAAGATTGTCAGTCCTATTGTAAATACCTTTACATCATTCTTACTGGATCTTTGGCCATTTCCACTTCATGACATCAAACTAAAAAAAAAAAAAAACAACGATGTGAAATAGATATTCTATAGACCAGCCGTGGCCACTCTCCTCTTTGACATCTACTCCCAGAATATAATCATCGATCTAAAAATATGTGAAATCATAAGAACGAACATTATCAAATGACAACAAACTTCCCTGAAACATAGTAGCCTTACTTCTGTGTTTCCAAGTTCACCTAAATGCTAAAGAAATAAATCATGAACTGGTCTAACTTTTTAACTTCAGAAATTATTTTTTAAAATGCAGACTGAGTGGCTATCCTCAGCTGAATAAAATTGCTCTCATGCATGAGTCCACGTTGAGGTTGTGCTCAGGTTATTTCCCTCCGCTACCCTTCCCAGTCCTTGCTCACCATGCTGTTTGGAAGTCTCCAAAGGAAGGGTGGGGTGGTTCCTATGACTCCTGTTCTTTTGCCATTTTTAGCTGCCTGCAACCTTTCCTGGCTGCCACCATTTATAGACGTGGGCTCGGTGGCTTTGCCAAATAACAAGCGTCTGGCTCACGAACCCTGAGGTGGACTCCCATTAAATGGAAACGTGTCCACTCTGCCATAGAAGAGCAAAGAAGGGGCTTGAAATGTCAACGTGTGAAAAGTCAAGGTTAATGGAGTGCAAGAGTTTTACAAGAGCACTACCACCCTGCAATGACTAATTAAACCGAGTGAGGTCCAGATGGCAAGCATCCTTAAAGATGTCAATTATAGATTCAAATGTTTTTGTGTGACACTGTTTTCCTAGAAAGATTAAGTAGTAATGATGACTTGCTTTCAGTGTGAGGCGCCATTTTATTCCCTCTGAGATCTGGCTAATGCTGTCCCTGGCTGCACTCACACAATTTATGCTGCTTTGGTAAAACGCCCCAGGCATAGAGAAGACACCATTTAAATTCAAATTTTTCTGGCTAACCCAGAAATACGAGTGCATTTCTGGTGAAGAATCAAACTCTGTATTTACAACGTCACATTCTGGCACAGTTACTCAGGCATGGCTTCAAACAATTTAAGCAAAACACTTACCGAATGTCTATGCTATAGTTCTATTATCATACCCACTTCACCCAGGCAAAAGACCCAGAGAGGTTCAAGGACATAAGAAAAGAAGGAAGTTGAAACTCCTCCAAAAGATGAAGCCAAGTTGCATAAATGTGAAACGTAACCTATTTAGGATAGAGGAAAGTTTCAATGGGGTGTGTACCAAAATTCTTTCACCTCAGAAGGACAGGCAATTAGATTCTTTTGCTCATCTACTCAGTCTCATAGATAACATTTGTCAGGCTAATTTTTGCTCAATAGTCCTGTACAGGATTATTCTAGAAATGTTATTAAAATATTCTGTGTTGAAAACACCTTAACGAATTCCGCCTTAAGCTGAATACAAAAGGTTTCCTCCAGCACAAGACTTCTCACTGTGGGATATCATGAATTTCTAAAGAGCGATTAGATATTCTATTTGCCACCTACAATACACATATTTGTCAAGGTTTTTCAGATTTTATATTTTTTATTATTAAAATGTTTATAAATGTGAATTAATTAAGTGTAGTATTAAAAAGATTTCTGGGAGAAGAAAAATGGCAAAAATCTCGTCGTTTATGAGTTTTAATGCACAAGGGAACCAGAATGTCATAGAGCAAAGTGACAGAGCAAGGAATTTTTTTTCATTATTTGCTTTGTTTCTCACTATAATCCTTACACAAGATCTTTAAAAACCATGAGGAAAGAAAAGCATGGAGTCTTTCAGAAGCAAGCTTATTAGTTTGTGGAACTTTTCATATTCTCCAAACAATGATGAGCTCAAAAACACTTCCGGGCCTTCAAGACTGAAAGAAAAAATAAAGTATATTGATAGAAATTGGTGTAGGGAAACTTTGAGGGTTTGTATTTGAGTATGCAAAAATAAATGTCACTGACCACTCTTGGAGGTATGCTGATGAAAGAGAAAATTAATTTAACAAAAATAACACATAATTTTCATAGAAATTTAAATATTTCTCATTCCAGTGATAGAATTGTACATCTAAACTGTATAATATGAAAGAAAGAAATATGGCGAGAGAGAACAAATTAAATGGCTTAAAGGAGACATGTTTTAATGGATTTTATACAAGTTCAGGGGCATCTAACCGAATCAGACATAGAGGTCAGTGTGTGTATATGTGTGTGTGTCTAAGTATAGCTGCTGAAGAACAAAAAGAAACTTGGAATTGATTTGATTTTTATGAACATCAATAATACAAATCTTGGTTAATATTACTGAATGTTAAAGCCCAGAAGATTTTTTTAGATAAATAATTCTAATTTATCAGCAAACTAATCTTCTACAGATACTACTCCTTCATTGAACAATTTTATAAAATTATAATGTATATATTTAATCATTTACCCATTTTAAAAGTTCCAATCAATGATTTTTAGGAATTCACTCTGCTGTGCATTGACAAAATCTAGCTTTAGAACATTTTCTTCATCCGGATAAGATCCCTCATACTTTGACTGGCAGGGTTCATTTTTATCCCTACTTCCAGACAAATAGTAACGTGCTTTTGTTCCTCTATGTTTTTTTGCAGGTAACATTTATCCCCATTTTTGCATCCAGGTAAATTTTATTTTATATTTTGCCTCATTCTAAGTAAAATTTCTGCATTTAGTATGCAATGTAAGAATAGAATACCTTTGAAGATCACCAGAAAACAACAAACTAATCCACAAAATTCAAACAAGTAGCTGATTTGTAAAACATAAACTTATATCATGGACCCTATTTCTCAGAATATGTTAGTGTTTTTCTTGTGTGAATATTCTTTTAAAGAAATGATAACTCTTTGAGATGAAGGATAACTTTGAGTTTATTGATATAGAGTGTATTAGTGCATTAAAACTTCACAATGCACCACATAAAGAGGAACAATTATTAGCTGTCAACAAAAAGCAAATGATCAAGCAAATAATAAGAAGCCAGGAAATCTGGGATACATTTATGGTCCAAAATAGAAAGAAAACTACTATAAAACATGTAGTTGTTCTGAAAGAATGTAGTACCAAGAAGACAATAAAAGATGTTTCACTATGAGCAGAATCTTCAGACACAATTAGTCTGGCTAGGTGAGCTTACAGAAAAGTATATTTGTCAGTCTGGAGGGAAAACCATGATAGATAATTGTATTTCAGAGACAGCCAGAATGATGAGCTAGGGATATGGATTTGGCATACAGTTTGTGAAGGGGGCAGAAATCGACCACATGGAAATCAGTGCTCAGAGAAATGACATCTGGAAGGCAAACTTTCCAGGCTGCTGGCCACTGAAAATGTCAAACTGTTTGAAAAACAAACACTGTGACAAAACAGATATTTGGGATGAAGTCTTCAAGATCCCACAGAATAGCACATACTACTTGTCACAATGAACCTACTCCCCAACCCCCAGATACCATCCTAATAAGCAAAAGAAGAAGAAAAGGGAGCTTTGGGACCAAGTACAAAAGTTGAAAAGCCAATCCAGCTGCCTATATTTGCTCCCTGCTCTTTCATTCACACAATCCTAATTGAATATTTTCTGTCAGACTCAATCTTTTCTCAAATGACTCAGCCTCCTCGATCTGGTTAAGGGTACATTCCTAAACTCTGAAAATATAGTCTAAATATTTGATATATATTGAAGATTTGTCCTCATGAATACTACACAGAATCCAAACAAAAGTGAAGAAATATGTTCAAAATTACTCTGCAAATGGAATAGTCCTTCAATGAACTGATAATCGAACCTGTAAACTAGCAAAGGAACATTAAGTCAGTCATCCAATGTAAAAGGGCAGTTGGCAAAAAATGAGATGGTAAATCTGGGAATTCTAAAATACAGTGTGATTATACAAAGTATAAAAGTGACTTATTCTCTCCAAAGATATTTGTGGTTCACTGGTCAGCTGCTGAGAGTTTCTATTGTGGTTTCTTTATTCTTTCTCATCCTTAAAATATTCAATGTGCATAAGAGCCAGCGTATAAGATATCTATCTGGCTCTTATCTGGCAAATACCCCTTCCGTCCCTCAAAATTTCCTTCACTACTCAACCAGATGCCTGGTCCAGTCACCTGTGTTATCATTCTGGTATCATCCATTTGGGTTTGAAATGTTCATATTTTTATATTTTCTCACTTTTACTTAGGTTTTATATAAATAACAGATTAAGAAAAAGTATAATAATTAGAAACATTGGGACAAAATGTCATTTGTAATCAGCATCTTAATTTTCCAATTTTTTATTGAAGTAGAGAGGATAAAGTGATGTAGACAGAAGAACTTAAGTGGAACAACTCTACACTGCTTTTTACAAAACTTCTGGTAGCATGTAGTCGGGATGGTTAATGAGGCTATCAAAATATCACTTTGGAAATATAGATGATGCAAACAATTATGCCGAAAATTAATTCTTCCTTTTTCTAAAGCAATCGTTTTAATTTCATTTCATTTCTTTTTTTTTTAATTTGTGTGCTTTTAAAGCACATAGATAAGCTATGATTATAAGAGAGGGGAAATAAAAGTGAAAGTGGATGGACAAGTACATAATAAAATTCACCCATAATCCCATCTCCCAGGATAAAACAAATCCCTGCTTATATCTGGTTTATATCCCATTAGAAACAGATGTAAGTGTACACACAGACACAGCCACATACACACACAAACACACAAGAACACAGTTGCTTCTGCTGCATAACAGGCTTGATGAAATAATGATGTTTTTAACTTACTCTTCTGTGAGTCAGAATCTTGGGCTGGACTCACCTGAGAGATTCCACTGGAGCCACGAAGTTAGGTGGTTTTGTTTCTGGGAGTTGTGTAGGGGTTGTCCAACGGGCTTGTTCAGCTTTGTTCTCATGGTGGTGATGGCAGGGTTCCCAGGAGAAGGAAAGAGTCCAGTTCCAATTCACAAACTCTTTCCAAGCCTCTACTTGTGTTCTGTATGCCAATAACCCGTGGGCAAAGCAATTCACATGGCAAAGCCAGGTTCAAGAGTAGAGAAATAGAATCTACTGTTTGGTAGGAGGATCTGTGTTGGGAGAATTTGTGAACACTTTTGTGATCATTCATAATCTTAACACTTAAGGGGATATTATTAACATTTGTGTTATATTTTTTAAAAATACACGATACTATGCTAAATTAAAATATGATATATTCCTATATCAATGTATATCACTTTATTTCATTGTTTAATATAGCTGCAGAGTGTTATTCTTTTAAACTGTAGCATAATTTATTCAACTTTAGAACATTTCCAACTTTTCCTGATCAGGTTGTCATGAACATTTTTTGTGCATTCATATTTTCAGCTCTCTATAACTATTTTTTTACATGACCACTCAACCAGCTTATCCTTCTCACAAATGCAGACTTTGTTCATTGAAAGATGGAGAGAAAAGACTGGAAAGAACAAAAAGGAAGACAAGAATAAGACTTTATCACAACTTGTCACCAGTAATAAAAGAAAATTAAAGGAAAAAAAAGATTGATTATAAAAATTATTGTGGAAACCCACTTGTTGACAAAGAATAGCTTCTAAATATTTTCTTAGTTTATCCACTTTTGATGTATTTAATATTCTCTGGCATCTTGTTCAGTAGCACATCAGCCTTTTCTTTGTATAGCTGGCTCCACTGCCAGCAAGTCTTCCTTGGTCTGGATATTCAGGCTCTCCTGCCATCACTACCTCTGCCATCCAACTCAGAAGCACAGAGGAGATCATTTCACTGAGTTTGGCTTCACTGGCAGTGATAATCTTCCTGTCATAGCTCAGCTTCTCCACCTGCTTTTGAGCCTTCTCCAGTTCACTAAGTACTTCCTCATCACTTTCTTCTATTTCAAGAACAAGGGAAAATCTTTAGTGCTTGATGTGCACCTGTATGTTGTGGGCACCTAACAAGCAAAACAAGAGAAGAAATAAAATAAACACCTTATTGTAGTCAAGCTGGACCAGGTCCAAGGAGATGTCTAAAATCTTTTGTCTGGGGAAAACCAAACTCTTATGGCTGATAATGGTTACTTGATGTCAAAGATATAATGCGAAGTAAAGTTCTTTACAAACAAATTGCAAATACCATAAAATCATATTATTTTCAACTTCCCTGTTTAGTGGCTTTTTTATACTGCTGTAATTACAGCTGACATGCCTGCAAACGGAAGACAAGAATATTCTAAGCTTGTCAAGAGTTTATGTATGACTTGTGAAGTTAAGGTCCTGTAAGTGAACTTTTTTTTTACTTGTCTAGCATAATCAATTAGGGACGTTTGGGAGCATAGGAAAGTAAAGTTTCAAAATACACTTCATTAGGTCTATTATTTCTATTGCCTAACAGTTGCCTTGGCAGAAAATATTTCGTTCTTTTCACCTTGCGCTTTCTACTTTCTGTTGCTATTGTTTTGGCTCCTGATTCCTAAATTGAATATTTGTGCAGTAATTTTAACGATGACACATGGCAAGAAAATGCTATAGTGGAGAATAAATGTTAGTTTTTTTATAAAACATCCTTGTATGAACAGATTAAGGCATAACTAGGATGGGAAAGGTAACATCCATTTGTGAGGTAGTAGGGTTATAAGGTCATAGAATTCACCATGGCTCATCTTGAACTTGTAACTAGTGAGATGTAAATGATGAAATAATTCTATAATTTGTTGTAATTTCATATTGGAAATGAATATAGATATCAGAAAACAATACCATGTGAGTTTTCATTTACCAGTTGCTCAAAACCTTATACAGAATATAATGCAAAGTATCAAATTCTCTGCCTTGGTATCTAATTATTAGTGATTAGCATCTATGAGATCTAATTTTCTTCCAGGAAACAAGGAATGTGTCCATTTGGGGAGAAAGACCAGCTTCATTTCATATATGACTACTGGTGTCCCCGGCAAGTCTGCTGACTGTAAAGAAAGTGTTTATTGATTCAACCTTTCCATAACCCTCTACTAAAGTAAACATGTCTGAAACAACTATGCAGAACATCAAATTTCACTCATCTACTTCTTTATTCAAAGAACTTGGCATGGGCCACCACTCTAGCCAAGGTCCCTATAGAACAGGGGACCTGCATTTTATGTGACATGATAATCTTCACCTCAATGTAGCCATATGTTTGATTAATTTTTCTGTCACAAGCACTTAAAACCAGTGCCCTCTCCAATGTCCTCTCTCTCCAGTTAATTACTAATGGCTAAAATTTGAGTGTAGCCTCAGTCTAATATAGCTCAGTGCATGTCATTTTCATTTTGTTACAAGTTGTTATAAGCATCTTCTCTTGGGAAATGAAAGAGTAAGTGCACAGTTTCAGCATTTTGGGAAATTTTAACTTTGTCGATAATGGTGTTGTCTTGCCTCTAATCACACTTTCAGGTATAATCCAAAACAAGAATCTTAGACTTGCAATGTCAAAATCCCAACTTTTTCTCGTCTTTGTCTTTCCTAAACACTGAGTTTTACCCAAAATGAAGTTAATCAAATATCCTCACATTCTGTTATAACTTTTATAGTATATCTATCTTTATAAAGCAAAGACCAATATATATGAGAGACAACATTATATATGCTTTTGTGTTCATAGTTCATTTATTTATTTAACAAATATCTATTGTATCCACAGTTCATTTATTTATTTGTCAAATACATCTTTTCTACATGAGATAACATACTAGGTCCTGAAAACAAAAATATATAAAATACAATCTCTATTACTCATGGTAAGAACTCTTTAAGAGAAAAATTTAAAGTAGTATCATGGTGATTTCATCAGAAAAGTTAGTAGGAGAAAGTAATTTGATTTTAAAACATTTGTGTTTGGTAAAAAAAAGTCATTGTTTTGAGTCTTTTTTTGTTCCTTACAATGATTATGGTTTCTATTGTTTTCTAAAGCAACTCTTCAAACACAATAATCATGTCCTCCCTAGGAGTAGCATGGCTTCCATTTCATTTTCTACACCAGTATAGCCATTTATTTGACTAATCTAAAAGTTACACCAAACTAAAAAGATATACATTTTAAAAAATAAGAAATCTCAGACATAACTCTCTTATAATATTTTAAATGCTATACTCTCCCATCAAAACCCAGTTATCACATTTGTTTATGATTATTTTGGTCATACTTTGAATGACCTTTAAAATATAGGAACAAAATTAATACTTTATAGCTTGGCCTATATTGTCTAGTTCGGTATAAAATTATAAGGTGACAGTAGAATGATGATATGTAACAATTTTAATTTTATCCCCCCTATATAGTCTGGTAACCAAAACCATGACTGGTTCATGGTAGATATTATACCAGGAGCATGCATGTCTCTCATGGAGGATACTGGATGAAAATCCCCAGACCTAAAGTTCTTTGGGGGAGAAGACCCTTAGATGCTTTGTAGACATTCATAAATCTCCACTTTTTATTGCAGGCAGGTACTACTTTATTGTTTTCCTAAATAAAGTAGGTTCTATGTGAAGGCCCGAAGGGTTAAGGTATGTGAGAACATATTAAACATAGTAAGAATATTTAAATAGCTGTATAATTTTACAAATATCTCTGGGAACATTTTCAAGCAAGTTTTAAAAGGTATGTTTAACAGTTAGATTAGTAAGATATAATAAATGTTTATTTATCTGCTTAGTATCCCACTCAGGGAGTTTTCTCCCAAAGCCCAACTCATTATAAAACAAATCATAGTATCCTGGCTCTCCACCCATACCTCATTAGCAAGATGTTTGGACCAGTGTTGAACATTCAATATGGCTCAGTAAACTGCCTAACCCCTGAAATAGTACACTGTAGTTCAGAATATACATTCTGAAATATGTCCACCTAAGTTAGAATTCACATGCTACTTCTAGTCATGTAACCTCAGTTAAGGACATCAATTTCTCAGTGCTTCAGTGATTCCAGCAGTAAAATTGCATTATAATGATACCTATGGTTTAGTGTTGGAATTAAATGAGGAAATATATTTAAAGAGTTTGGAAAGAAGTCGGAATAGAAAACAAAGAAAAAAAAACACCAGGTTTGCAAGTTGAGACCTGTTGGCACAAGAACTAAGAAGATCTAAAGGGACTAGGATGGTTCTTTCCTCCCCCCGCCCCCACATTGGGAGACAGAGAGGGAAAGAAGGAGAGAGGCAGGTAGAGAAGAGATTATTTCAGATCCGCGAGGGAAATAGATGCCCCTCTTTAAATGCAGATAATTGAAGATATTATAAGCATTTGATTAGGAGCATTTGATAGCACTCCTAGCTCTAAATGTTGGGTAGAAGAAGCAGTCACTCAACCAAAAATGAGAGATTCTACTAATTGATTATATACAACTGCTGTATCAGTCAGTGTTTACTAGAGGAACAGATTTAATGCAAGATATACAAATATATGAGAATTTACAAGGCTGACATATGATGACTAGCCACAGTCAGGTATGGAAGAGTGAAAAAGGTTTCTCTTCACACTGGAGATGTGAAGGATTCAAGTAAAGGCCAGAAGCTCACTTCAGTGTCCTGTGTGAGCTCATATCAGAAGGCTAAAGGGTCTATGATGGAAGCCGAGATGATGTCCAAGATGAAGGCGAAGGCTGGAGCTCCTCCAAAGAAAGAGAAGTGAGCCTTCCTTCTTCATTTCTCTTTTATCCTATTCAGGTGACAAACCTACCCAGGGTGGGTCTTCAATCTTCAATAAATCCCCTCAGCCGCACCCAGAACTATGGTGATTCAACTTAATTTAGCTTTACTTACTCAAGGTGATTCAATCAGTTAACTATCACAATCCACCCCTTGTCAACTTGACAACATTTCTTTAAATCTGTGATGTTTTTCAATAATACAAACAGCTCGCTGTGTTATGCCTTGCCACTAGTTCAGCACTGATTCAAGTGTTCTATGGAAAAAGTATCACTGTGACCATTTAAAAATCTCAAAATTTACATTTTATTTTAGTCCCAAAGAGCAAAATTAGTGTTGTCTGTGTAGATCACTGGTTCTCAACTAAGGGCAATTTTTGCTCCCAAAGGGTCATTTAGCCATGTCCAGAGACATCTGTCACTGTCACAACCTGGTGAGGTAATAAGGGGGCAGTGTGGGAACAGGCTATTGTCATCAACTGGGTAGGGACCAGGGTTGTGCTAAGATCTCACAGTTCGAAGGACAGCCCCCTACAACACAAAATGATCCAGCTCAAACATCTCATGTTCCTGAACCTGAAAAATTCATCTTAGATGCACTATAAACATGAAAATTGTAACTTTCCTTTCTATATATCACAATATATAAAGTACCTGTATTTGCCTTAGGACAGTGATATACTTTCTTCTAATTTCTATAATTTTCCTGGGTCTTTAACAGTTTTCTTTATGTTTGGTGAAAATGTTTTATGTGCTTGTAAAGATTTCATTCATGCCAAGGATAGCTTCCTTTTCCATGGTAATATAGCCTTCTGGGGTGAAGAAGTCAGGTGACACCAGAAAATCAAAGAGTCCATACAAATCGGAATGCTATAAGAAGGAAAAAGAAATACTCCCTAGATAATACTGAAACATGTAGAGGAAAGTATATATTTTTTTCTAAATATGTAAATTTTCAAATAAAGTCTCACATAAGTCCCATAGAGATCTGGGTGGCAACAGATTTGGGGTTGTGTGCCTTTGTCGCTGCAGAATGGAAGTTGACAGAACCCATCATTTCTGACTTGTTACAGATTAAAATAGTCCAGCAATTGGTCATTCAGGTTCTGTACTATGAGAATCACAAGCTTAAAAAGAGCAGGTTATGAGTACTCATAACCCCGGCATCAACAAATAAGTCATGCCGATTATGTTTAAACTCTCAATTTTTATTTAAGTCTCTAGAAAGAATGGAAGGGACTGGATTACAGGTGCCTAAAAGTCCATGTGATTAATGATGCCACAATATGCAGTTATCTGTCTTCTACTACCTAAACACTACTTCTAGGTTTTACTTTCCAACTTTGAACTTATCTGGGTCCATTTGTAAATCAAATTCTATCTATACAGTTTATAAGCCCAAGAAGAACAAAAGCACAACAAATCCCATAAAGAAAATACCCCACTAGTGCTAAGCATTAGAGAAGGCCATATATGATATCTCTCTCTCTCTCTTTCTCTCTCTCTCTCTCTCTCTCTCTCTCTCTCTCTCTCTCTCTCTCTGGTGAGCTGTAGAGAAACTCTCCAGAGTTCCATAGGCAGAGTTATACTAACCATATTCACAGAACACACACACACACACACCCCTTATGTTTATTTTTTACACTGAAGATTTTTTGGGTGAGAACCATACTTGACTAATTACATTCCATACCCCATACCCCACACCAAAATTTCCAAAGAAAATAGTTGAAATCTCATCATTGCCAGTGTCTGAAGGAAGCTGTCTTGAAAATCATGGAATAAGTCGCAAAGTCTGTCAGGGTGGGGGGAGGAGAAATGATTATGTTGGGGGCAAGGGCTTTAAACTGAGGGGGAATTAACTCAGCTTATAATAAATCACTGTTGACACCATCTCTAAAGACTTCATCCTCTCACAAGCCAAGGGGAATTTTTAGCTGGTCAAGGAGGAAACTTCACAAATGTTGGCTATTATTTGAATATGTGACCTTTCCATGGAAGTTCTGCAGGTTTTTCCCTATACAGTCTGAACAAACTCCACAGAGAATAGCTCCCCCACTAAAATAAACAAAGATTGATTAATAACTTATTATCATATTTTACAATTGAGGCTTTGGAAAATGTGTAACAGCAGGAGGCCCTGTCTTCACCCTTCTTGTTTTGAGCTTATATACTGATATTTCACTGAAGAAAAATCAAACCAAGTGAAATGCTTGAGAAGGGCAATCCTTCCTTTCATAGTCTAAGAATATGTTTTTCTTCATACTTTTCAAGTTAGAATTAATAGTGAAATTGTGATGAAAATGTATAGATTTTGCAGCATATAACTATCTCCTATATTATCCCATTTGCTTCTTATAAAATTTGTTAACAAATGAAGACAATTTCTATAGCACCTACCTTAGGACCAGGGATGTTAATCTGTGATGTGAAGTGGCTCAAGGATATCTGGTAGGAGAAACTGAGTAAAGACTTCTGTTGATGAGGAGATCCAACATGGCTGATTCTTAGAGGAAGTGGTGCTAGAGATACTCAGAGAAGAGTCACAGAAAATACAAGTACTCAGAAGGTGGGCAGACAATCACACCCAGAAATTCAAAATCAATCTGAATGGGAACCATCTAGATCTTACCAAATATCTGGGTCACCAAGAAACACTGCATCCAGACAGCATCCTATCCTGGAAGCAATAGTACTGTCATTCCAAAGCTAATCAACAACCAAACTAAAAAAAAGACAGCCCAAAGTCTCTAATTAACATAGATGCAAAAATCTTCAATAAGATATTGCCAAACAGAATGCAACAGATCATCAAAAAGATCATACATTATAGCCAGGTAGGTTTTATCCCAGGGATGCAAGGATGGTTCAACATAAATAAATCAGTAAATGTAATACATCACATATATAGGATCAAGAACAGAAATCACATGACCACATCAATAGATACTAAACAGGGTTTTGACAAATCCAGTGATTCATTGTAAAAACCCTGAAGAAAATAGGTATAGAAGGACCTTACCTCAATCAAATAAAACTATTTATGACAAACCAATGGCTTATATCATATTAAATTGGGGGAATGATAAAGTTTTCCCTCTAAAATCTAGAACAAGATAAAATATACACTATTGCCACTCCTTTTCAATATATAACTTGAAACATTAGAACAATCAGGTAAGTGAAAGAAATAAAAGGCACATGTGTAGGAAAGGAGGAAATCAAATTATCATTATTTGCAGGTGACATGATCTTCGACTTAGAAGACCCCAAAAACTCCATGAAAAGACTTTTAGAATTAATAAGCAGCCATGTAACAAGACATAAAATTAACAAACAATCTGTAATGTTCCTGTACAAAAATAATGTACTCACCAAGAAAGAAATAAGGAAAACAATACCATTCTCAGAAGTATCAAGAAAAATTCAATACTTAGGATTTAACTAAAAAAGTGAAAAATCTCTGCAATAAAACTAAAATTCTGACAAAGAAGATCAAAGAAGATATCAGAAAATGGAAAGATTGATGTCATAGGTGTAGGCAATGGCTTTCTGAACAGAATCTCAATTGCACAAGAAATAACATCAAGAATCAACAAGCGGAATTATATCAAATTAAAAAGCTTCTTCACAACAAAGAAAACAATCAACAGAGTGAAGTAACATCCAGAATAATGGAAAAAAATACCAGTTACACCTAGAACAGAAGACTAATTTCTAAATATATAAAGAACTAAAAAAGATTAGACACCCACAGCATGAAAAACCCAATCAAAAAATAGGCAACGGAATCGAATAGAGAATCCTCATAAAAGTTACAAGTAGCCCATAAACTCATGCACAAAACATTCAACTTTGATGGCTATTACAGAAACACACAAGTAAACAACACTGAGATCTTATCTTACTCTAAAAGGAATGGCAATCATCAAAGAACTGAATAATGACAAATGCTGTCAAGGCTGTGGTGAAAAAGGAACTCCCCTAGATTGCTGATGGGAATGTAAACTAGTAAAAGCATCATGGAAATCAGTATGGAAATTCCTCAAAAAATGAAAATTAGACCCAGTTATTCCCCTACTGGGCATATTCCCTTAAGAGTTAAAAATATCATATCACAGTGATAGTCGCATACCCATGTTTATAGCAGCAAATTTATAATAGCTAGAGCTTAGTAATGGCATGTGTATCCATCAACATATGAATGGATAAAGAAAATATGGTACAGTGAACCCTTGAGTTGCAACTGGCCTGACATACAAACAACTTGTTTTATGACTGGAATTGTAGTTTTAGCTTACAACCAAAGTCTTGAGTTATGACTCAAATTCAGCTCCTTGTGTTTTCAAATGGTCTCAGATACAGATTTAACCCTTAAATAGTTCTGGAAGAAACATGACAACATGCTTTCCTGTTGGGGTTAGCTGAGAAATCCTGGTCCAATGTCTCTCTAAGAATGCTGAGATCTGCCTGTATACAGGAGAGAGACTTTGAAGACTGAGTAGAGGAGCCTGAACTTTCAATTGACTGAATTGAGTTCCAACCAGTCCTCACAAACAAATTGAGTTTGTAAGTCAAGGGTCCACTGTATTTATGTGCAACAGAATACTACTCTGCTATAAAGAAAGATAAATTTGACTCATTTCTGGGAAAACGGATACACATTGCACATTTAATGTTAAGTGAAATAAGTTAAACACACAAACTTAAATACCAGATAGTTTCTCTCACATGAGAAATCAAAAGTATAAATAAAGTAAAGAGCAAAATAAAAGATAGATAAAAGAAAACAGCGAGACAGATCCACTGTAAATAGGAAAGAGAGGAAAGATGAAGGGAGGGAGGAAGGGCAGGAGGGAAAGGGGACCTAAAAAAGAATTAAGATGCACCATATACATGTTAGAAACATCCATAATCAAAGTAGTCATTATGTATCACACACATGTACTAATAAATACATTTTTATATCAGTAAGAAAATGATTCCTGTTAAGCTATCATCCAGAGACACTTCTCTGTTGTATGCAAATATTTCCTAAAGAAGACATATTTCTTAGTTAATAGAATAAAATTTTATATTAATTACATTTACTGAAAGCATTTTCAGTCTCTTAAGTGCTACTAATTCTCCACGGTAATATTTTATCTCCTAGTTTCATCATTTCCAGACTTTATCCTATCCCCACAAAATGACTCAGTGATGGAGTAAGAAGAAATAATTTGTATATTCTCCACCAAGTCTGAGTCTCTCTCTGGATGAGATTCTAATCTATTCTTGCCTGTCTAGGCATACTCTGCACTTTTGCTTTCTCCTTATTTAATGACCTGACAGTATGATCCGAGAGAAAGGAGAATCCACAAAGCCTATAGAGACAATCCTCTTGACCTTGAGCTCCAAGTTGGCTTTAGCCAATGGGAAACCATTGCAAGAAATTTAAGGAAGGAAGAAAGTAAGTTGAAATGTTTATTCCACCAATTCCTTCCTTACTGATGACTCTCTCATTTGCTCACTCTTATTACATCCAGCCTGTCTCCAGAGCACTGTCCTTTTTTGACTCTCCGAATGATTCCTCTCTACTGCTCCAAGACTCCATGGGACTGCATTTACCTTTGCTGGTGTCCCTAGACTCTGATCTCATGCCTCAAATCAGCTCTGTTGTTAAAACATCCCTCAGATCACCAACAGTGGATTAGATTTTGTGAGGACTTGGTAAAGAAGGGCAGTTATATTCAAACTTCGCTTCCCCCTTTTTGATACAACCCAAAGTGAGGAGCCCAAGATACAGCACATATCTGAGCATACTGACGGATTCAGTTTGCTAGTGTGGGCTTTAGGGCTTCGAGATACAGCTGTTATGTTTGTTTCACTCCCCAGATGACAAAGAAGCCAGTCAGCAAGACAACCCTGTTGAATTGGGGTTGGGTGGGCGGGAGCAATGATTCAGAATTAGGGGTAAATTAAACACAGATGAATGAAATGTAAGTGAAAATTTCAGATTAGTAAAATTTACTTCATTGAATAGGATCCTTGCATGAGTAATAGAGAATAACTGGAATAACTAAAGGCCAGCTGTATTAATTGTTCAAGTTTGGCTATTTTCATTTAATAGGATATTAACCTTAGATACTTGTCATGCCAGGACTTTAAAATTCCTACTGAAAGGTGTTAGGTAAATGATGGTGAACCAGTAAAAGAACACACAGGCCTCTCTGGATAAATTAACTTTCATGATTATATATGTATATACACAGATACACACACACACACTCACACACACACACACAGATATTGTATATAATGCACTTCACTCAAAGCAGAGACAAGTCCTTCCCCATATATCACATATGGAAACACCCTGGTAACATATTTAAGGATTTCTATGATACAGTTTACAAATAAAAATGATGTATGTCATTCACACTCTGATTTTATTCTTCCAATGAACAAATAAGCAAACAAATAAATTAATAGGCTTTAAACAGTCTGAGGTCAAGTAATATGTGTTTCCAGTTAGAGCGGTGAAATGCAGGACTTATGTGGGTTATTGAGGACTAATTATTATTTTCTCTTACAGGACACTGTGGCATTCTGTGAACTATTTTGGCCTCAGAGCATTCCTAAGCATGGCCAGTAGACTCCTATTAATATAGCAGGGTATTTTTAGCTTAGGTTTTAGCTATTTGAAACCACATTGCTTAAAGTATACACTTACAAAGAAAAAGTCACTACAGTATATTCAAGTATAGCCCCATCTGCACATGTCTTCGGATTAAGGAATGAGTACTTGATTGATAAAAAGATAAGTATATATTAATTCTGGCCCATTTCCTACAATAAATAAGCTTTATAAAACAGAAATGTTTTACCTATTAGACTTACAGTCTTGTTTCTGCTGGTGTACCCCAAGAAAAACTAGCAATGGCAGAAATGTAATAAATATTTAAGGAAGAAATGTATTGCCAAAGACTAAATACCACATACATCAAGCTCTGAGCAGTGATACAACAGAATATGATGTGGCTAGGCCATTTCAACTGTGGCTCCCAAATATGATTTGCTTGGCTGACATTTCCCTGTGACATTTTCCATGTATGCGCATGTTTGTGTGTGTTTCTTGCTCTTTTTTCCACGAAGCCTTCTACTCAGACAGTCACGGTAACAAGTCAGACAAGTTCTCCCACAAACAAACTTAACAGTGTTAATCAATCACCCTTTGCACTTTGAGAATTTACTTCCTCCTGAAAACTACTTGTGAAATGAACCATTTTTCCTCTTCTTCAGATTAGGGAATTAGAACAGGAGGAATCGACACACTCGTGGTTATACATTCATGTTTTGAGACAAGTGAAATTAAAAATAGCAGTTTTTGCTGATGGGTATCCAATTCTGGCAAACAGATCACACAGGTAATACAAGAGCCATTAATCACTGTTACTAATCTGGTTTTTACTTTTTCACTCTTTGTAACAAAATTGCCATTTGAATTCTGTGGACATCACAAAATTGGAGACTGTGATCATCTCAACAGCCTTAAGCAAATCCAACAAATATGGAGAAAACATGTCTCTGCACAGTGAATTTCAAAGCAGGGCCAATTCCCTTCCCAGATGGTATTTATTTTCACTTTACACTAGCTTTCTCCAAAATGTGTGACAATAAGTGTGCATTGAGGAAGAATCCAAGCAAAATGAAAGACCAAACAACATGTTAACAGGTCTGTGTGTCACCTAATTTCCCTCCTCAGAGACTCCAAATTTGTTGCTGGAGCCTGTGAGTTTCTGGGAGGACACTGTTTAAGTTGCTGTTTCAGAACACATTTGAACCTTGTCCTCTTCCTGGAGTCTCTTGCTTCTTCAGTAAACACAGCTTTAGGCAATTATAATGAGCTGATTATCCAATCTTCAGGAGGTTGGAAGAAAATAAGGTAGATTGATGGAGAAGATCATTAGCATTAGCTGTAATTATACCACCAATTAATAATAGCTGATATCCTGATGGCTCTATAATGAGTGACTAAAATAAACTGCAGCAATTCATAAAGTCTGATGGCCTGGGTTATTTTAGGCAGTATACAACTCTACGAAGTTTGCTTTTGAAGGATTTGGTGGACCCCCCATAAAAGCAATGTAAAATATTAAAGGGTGACCTTTAGTCCTTCACAAAATAATGCAATAAAATATTTAAAAGTAAAAATTAGATGAGACTTGAAAAATTACCTAGTATAGCTTCCTCATTTTACAGGGAAGGGAGTTGAAATTCTTTGATATCAATAAGAAATTAGAGTATATTCCATTAGTTTTTCTTTAAGAGGCTAGAACCTAAATCACTAAGTTTTCACCAAAACTTATTATTAAGCCATAATCTAACAAGTTTAGATATTAACAAGTGACACTAACAAATGAGAAAGATATTTGGTCACTCTGAGAGATAAAAATTGAACCTGGAGCTGAATGTATTTATTGTGCACCATAAATTAAAACTCCATTGTTAAATGGTATTTTCACTTTCAACAATATAAGAAGCCGTGGAGGACACTTTCGTGGGCTTTCCAGGTGTGACTTCAACAAGGAACTTGTCACAGAGGCTGGGATGATCTTGAAGATGCCTTTGAACTATGCAATGCCCTGTAGAGCTGTATCAGAGCCTGAAATACAAGGAAAATGTGGGCCCCTGAATTCGCTTATCAATGGCTTCTATATTTTTAAATACAGTGTGGGGGTACAGTGCTGAGAACCATGTCCCGACTGAAAAAGACTGTTATTGTTCCAGAACCATCAAAAGATAAACAAATACGTCTTTATCTAAATTACACTATGTTTTCGTCATGGATTTTTACATTCATTTTGATTTAACGCATATTACATTAAAATGCTCATTATCTCACTTACTGAGTTTTTTAGTGACCCTTAAATTTTTGCAATGAGGATTCTTGCTCATTCACCTTCTCTTAGTCTTGGGCCTAATACTCTGCTCCTGTAGGGAAGGCTGCAGCCATTGAAATCAGCTTCCCCCAGGTCATGACTGATCAATATGGGAGGACCTGGAGACAATTCTCAACTTCCTGTGGAGTGAGCCAGAGACAATTTGAGGACTTTTACCTCTGCCCAGGCCCTCTTTCCTCCCTTGTTTTCCAACTGTGTCGATATCCAGGGTACAAATTTAAAAATTCGCAGCACAGTATACTCCAGGAAATTTGACCTGTGGCAAATAGTCAGTTAAATTAGCTTATATTTATTAAGCATATACCAGACTCAGCACAGGGCCATGTGCATTGTATTTTATTCTCACAAACCTGTAAGATAGGAACAATTTGTATTTAAATTGGTTATATCCTTTCAGTGGATAGAATAATATGAATGAAACCAGCCTGGTGTGTTTTAACATACGGTGAGTGAATCTTCCCCCTCTCTCACTGGCTGAAGTATTGTAAAGATCCTTCACCCCAAGGTGAAGGCACCTGTATGTGGTGTTGAACACCTGCCTCAGGAAGACAAAGAGGACATAACTCAGTTATAGGATTTGAACTTAAAATATTCTGAAATGTAAATAAAATTCCCTATAAATAATAATTTTCCACTATTTAGAAAGATTGTAATTTTTAATTTATTCTTGAGTGATACTGTCAATGAATGAGGTTAAGTTTGATTTAGTAAATGATAATGATAGTTGTTCATATTTTAAATGTTTCAAAACCTCAACACTTCTACTTATTCTGAAATAGAATTCCATTGAAGACTATAATAATATGCAGACACCAGTTATGACCAGTATATATAAAAATGTTAATATGCATTTGTCTAACGTGAAGTATTTTTCACTCAAATTAGCAGAGTCATTTTCCATAGTCTAGCGTGGGACTTCACAAATTCATTGCAAAGTTTTCAGAAATCCAAGTCACAAGTTGGAAATTGCTTCAGGGAATAGAGTTCTCTCTTGAAAATGCTTTTTAGTCTGGATCATTTGCTAAATCATATTCCTGAACTCAGCATGCCACATCTTTTCTTTCCATAGTTATGGCCCCTATATTTTTTAAGCATACTGTATTTTATATCCAGGCCTCTTGGTGTGTTCTGGTTCATCTGAAATGGTGCTACTTATTTATTACAAGATCTCACATTTGTTTTATCCATCACAAGTTAATGTTAGTATAAATTAGGCCCCAGGGATGTAATATTATCTTTAAAAAGCTGCCCCAAAGACAGAAAGCCAAGAATCAAAAGCATAAAAAGAACCAAGGTACGAAGCCTGAGTCACCAAGTTCATATTTCTTGCAGGTAGCTGTGTGAATGGGTTGATAGCTATGTGAATAGGTTAGAGCCACATTCTACTTTTTAGTGTGTGTCAAAAATCGTTATTTGACTGCAATGGCTCTATGCAAAGTTTGGTGGTGACTGAATAGAGATGTCTGCCTCATAGCAGCTGGCCAGGGCAGGAGCGAAAAATGAAACAATTCTGTCTGTATGGATACTTGTTCTTAATTTCTCATCTCTCAACATGTTCAAATCAACAATAATATTTGGAATATTTCAGTTGCTTTTTGACATGTAAGTATCTCCTAAATACTATTCTCTTCAGCAAAATAATTCGAGGTAGTGAAATTGCTAAAGAAGTAATTCAAGGAAATGTTGTGATCCAAACTCTGAAAGAGCTCAAAGTGGCTTACAAATAGTCAGCTACACCTCAACTTTGTCAACTAAGTTAGTGACTTGAACCATCTGGTTTTCCCAGAAGAATAACACATCATCAGAAGAAGCCAGGTTAAATAAGCATTTACTGAATATTTTCATATATCTAGCATGGTTCAGTAATAAACAGCATGATTCAAAGGACATTAATTGGCTTCATTTTTCAGTTTTAGTTAAAAGGTCTTCTATAATATGTAGGTGTTAAATTTTACTATGGTAGACAATATTATAAAGTGGTACCCCAAATGCTAATTTATTAAAGTCATATATACATATATATATATAAAATATTTTAGATTATCATCATTTAATTTATTATTGGAGGGTATACCTGAGTGTGTTCAATAGAAATATATTTTGTAGAGATATTCATAAAAGAAAAAATCATCTTTACTTTTAAATTTCAGCTTGGTCTATAAGGCACAATTTTAAAATGATTGATGACAATTGGTACCAGAAAATCTTCATGCCCGAATACCAAATACAACTGTAAGAGTTTATTGACAGAGCCTAGAAGGCAAGTCTGGATATTCCTAGACAGATCAGTAATTTTTTATAAATGGACAGGACTATGTAAGAAACCCTGTGCTCAAACCCAACCATCATCACATTTATAGTCTTCAAAAATGTTTTATTTAGGGTCCTTCATCCAAAAAATCTTCTTTATTTCTGAACTCTTCTGACCATTGCTGTGTCTTAAAGTGACTCGTTTCAGAGATTTTTTTCATTTGAACAAGTGGCTGATTTAAAGTAACATCAGAGATGCCTCTATGAAGTTAGTGATTCTATGACACAGTCCCAACTGATTTCTCACATTGTCCATACCAAAACACAGCTGACAATGTGTGTCCCTCTGCCCAAACATGCTTTATACGCGGGGGGTGTTGAAATGCTATCCAGCTGGCACACGCTCTGTTTACCACACTGCCTTGACTTCATGAGTTTGGCACATTCTATTTGGGTTATGCAAGCCAAGGTCATTATTGCTTAAAACAGAAGCCCACAAATTGCTGTTACCTAGGTGACCCAAAAGTCTCTGTTCACAGAAAACTGAATAAGAATTACCACTGGCTTCTTTGGGGTGTGTCAAAAAAACTTAGTTGCTTGGTTGAATGAAGAAAAGAAACTACTGAGTCATTATTGAGTAAAATCCTAGTCTGTAACTGTCTTTAGAGGTGATGTGCTCTTCTAAAATCATTTATTGTGATTGATATGTTAAAGTGGATAACTGAGATTACTTACAAATAACTTGGAAACCAGCAAGTTGGATGATGATATTTTTTGTCACTCATGACATCACCTGGGATATCATGCATCACTCACACCTTTTACAGACAGAAGTACAGCTGCCCATTCAACCCATAAAACAAGAGGCACTTTTGTATATTGCCTTCCTCATCCTTATTGGAAGATACTTAAACTAGAGGAGATTTTACTCATTCAGCAAATATCCTCCCATGGAGTTTACTGTATTTGCTCATTTGACTTGAGAACTATCACTTTGATGAGACAGAAGAGAGAGAAATACCAGAGAATGAAGAAGCAAGGAAAATTGGAAGAAGAGCTTTGTGAATATTTTTGTAGTCACTGATTCAACAACTTTTAAAATACACCATAGATGATTTCAGGAGTGAGATTTTTAAGAAGAAAAGAAAGATAAATAAGATACTTGATCTGTTCACAAGCAATATCTTTTCTCTGTACCTTTCGGAGTCTGTGTTATAGTCTAGGGCTTTGAGATGTATTTAGGACGGACAGGAAAGCCTTGGATTTTATAACACAAACACAGACTCTGAAAGGTACAGAGAACAAGGTAAAAGCAAAATGAAATTTGGTACCTCTTATGGCTGTATCTAGATCTCCCCCAAAGCCTCATGTGGTCATGGGGCGGGGGGTTGACGGTGGCTGGATTAGAGTGTGTGAATGAGGATGGGATTAATGGGGCACATAATGGAAGCCCCACCCGGGGGTATAATTAGCATCAATCAATAAGCTTACAGGCTGGGTGGAATATAAAGGGAAAGAGGGAAGGCAGGCCTGCTCCTGCTGCTGCTTGTCTGTCGCTGCGTTTTGCCTGGTCTGTGATGCCCCTCTGCCATGCCACCCTGCCTTAGAGCCGGCTTGCTGTGGACTGAAACCTCTATGAACCCTGAGCTGAAATAAACCTTCCCTCCTTTTGCATTATGTATCAGGTTTTTTGTTTCAGCGATGAGAAAAGTAACTAAGACAAATTTTGGTACCAGAAATGGGGCCATTGCTGTGATATTCCTTGGCAGTGTGGTTCAGAAGTCTTTAGAACTAGCTTGTGGAAAGAGTTTGGGAAAGTTTGGAGAAGACAGCTGAAGAAGCAGCAATGGAAGGCTCTAAGCTGAGCTTGATGGGAGATTCTGCTCAGATCCGAGAAGACCAGAATGCTGATAGAAACACAGCCTGGTAAAGACGAGGCTCAGGAGGCTTCAGTTACAAATGAGGACTGCGTTGGTTTTTGGGCTCCAGGCCATGTGTGTTATGCTTTGGCAAAAAAAAAATTGTCTGTATTCTGCTCTTGTCCAGAGGCTTTGAAAGAGACTAAAATTAGGGGTGGTAGAATAATTTATCCGCTGGAAGAAATTTCAAAGTAGTCTAACATTGAGGTGGTGACATGGCTAATGTTGGGGGGTTTTAGTGAGATCTAGGTTGAGAATGGAGAGCAAAGAGTCCAGTAGAATGATTTAAAACATTTCAAGATTGGCCAGAAAGGAAGCTCTGGTAAAGTTGTGGACTGCAAAAATGGAGCAGAGAACTTGGTTGCTGAAAAGGAACAGGAGAATAGAAAAGTTGGCCTGAGGACATCATAAGAACCAGCTGGACTCCAGCCTTTGCAGCTTCAAAACTGAAAGGTGAAAGACTTTGATTTGAGAAGAGAGGCCCAGAGTACCATGTGCCAGAGTGGTGGTGGCCTAGAAAATTTTTTCCTTGGGATTGGGTCCATAACACTCAGCAATCCAGGCACGCACCCCCTACACCCCTGAGAGAAAGAAGCCTGGCTTCTGCTTTAGCTAACAGCAGGCCTTAATGTCATCTATGTGGTGCTGGTTTGAGGTGCATGCAGAATGCAAGAATTGTGGGCTCAGGAAGGCTTCCACTCAAATTTCAGAAGGCCTGGGAGGCCAGGTAGTGTACCTCTGAAAGGGCAGTGTTTGAAGCTGAAAGTGTGGAACTGAAGGTGCAGTGGAGACCCCCGAAGATTGGAGAAGCCAGGAAAGTGAATCATCTGAGGAAAGTTGAAAAGAGTGAACAAAGCCAGACCAAGAGAAAAGGCCATGGACTCTACAACCACAAGAAGGGCCACAGGGGTGGAGCCACCCAAACCCTTTGGAGTTCACATCTTGCCACAGATTGCTTTGGATGCTGAACATGAAACTACAGAACTTAACATTTGCCCTGCTAGATTTTGGACTTGCTTTGGTTTCACTCCTTTCTATCCCTTTCTTTATACCTTTTGGCATGGAAATATTTATCTTGCGCCATTGTAAGTTGGAAAGGTTTAACTTTCTTCTCATTTCTACAGGAGATCACAGTTAAAAATTTGCCTTAAATCTCTTTCAACTTGGACTTTTCAGCAATGTTGAAACTTCTAGGCAGTTCTTAGAGACGGACTGAATACCTTCAGCATAGAGGGATGCAAATGAGTCTTTTGGAGTCCAAGGGAGAAATGTTATGGGCTGTATCTAGATGTCCCCTCAAAACCTCAGGTGGTTGTAAGTGGGGAGTTTCAAATGTGGCTGGATTAGGATATGTGAATGTGGATTAAGGGTGTGATACTGGGGTTAAGGGGGGGTCTGTAATGGAAACCCCACCCTAAGTATGAGTGGCACCAATCAATAGACTCGTAGCCTGTTTGGCACAAAAGGGAAAGGGAGGCTAGCTTTTGGTGGTGGTGCTGTGCTTAGCTGTCTTCTGTCTTCTTGCTATGGACCATTTCAACTCTGTGATGCCCTCCCCTCTGCCGTGCCACCCTGCCTTGGAGCCAGCGTACTATAGCCTGAAACCCCTAAAACTATGAGCTGAATAAACTTTTCCTTCTTTAACTTTGAGTGTGGGGTATTTTGTCTCAGCAATGAGAAAAGTAACTAAGACATCAGTCATTTACAAAATCTAAGAAAGCTAATCTTATGTAAATAGAGAATACAACCCCAGTTACCAGAAACTAGGAAAGGTATAGATGGGGGGGGGGGATGGGAAAAATTGTTCAACAAGTACAACATTAGACTTACATTGTAGTGTACAGTTGGACAACTATAATTAATAGTTTTGTATCATAACTTTAAAATATCTATGAGGATTTTAACCATATGCAGCATAAAAATTATGAATATGTGAGGTTATTTGATAATTACACAATGTACTCATGTACAAAGCATTGTACCCTATAGATATGTATGGGTGTCAATTAAAAGCAAACTAAAATTTAAAAACAGGGCATTGGTCAAAAAAAATCAAGAGAAATTCTGAAATATTTTCATCTCAATAAAATTTTTAAAATAGTAATCAAAATTTATGGGATGAAGAATGCTTTTTACACTGAAAGGAAATTTATAGCATGGCATTAACATAATAGAAAAGAAGATCTATTATTAATTTAGGTTTTTACCTTAAGAATCTAGAAGGCTAAATTTTTTCTGAGTGAGCAAAAGAAAAGAAGTAATATGAATTAGAGATCAATAAAATTGAAAAGAGAAGATTGATAGAATCAATAAAATTTTTAAAAGTTACTTTTTCAAAGCATAAAAAGACTGCTAAGTCTCCACCCAGTCTAAGAATGTAAGGAGAGGCCAGAAATTATTAATACCAGGGATGAAAAAGACAGCATTATTACAGTGTCATTAGAAGTATAGTAAATAAATACTACAAAAATTCTATGCCCATATTTCATGACATAGATGGAACTGGCCGAGTCTTCAGAAAGACACAGTTTTCCAAAACTCACACAAAAGTGACCATCTGAATAGATTGTATCTGTTAAAGAAATTGAATAAATACTTAAACTTCCAAAATAGAAACCACCAGGTCTCAATGGGTTCACTGGTGAATTCTATCAAGCATCTAAGGGAGAAATTTTACCAAATCCCCATAATCTCTTTGAAAAGAATGGAAATACTGGGGATAATTATGAGGCCATATTTACCCTAATATCAAACCCAGACAGAGATAACAAAAAGACCACAGTCTCCCATAAACATCAAGGCAAAAATCCTCATCAAAATATTAATAAAACAAATCCAACAATGTGTAAAAAGTGTTATCTACCATATGCAAATAGGATATAATCAAAATATTCAAGACTGTCAATATTTGAAAAGCAATTTATGTATTGAACATATCAATAGGCTTAAAAGAAAAAAAAATTCCATGATCCTTGTAGAGGCAGGAAAAGCATTCCACACCCAGTTATGATAAAATCTCAGTAAACTAAGAATATAAGAGAACTTCCTAAACTTGACATAAGATATATATAAAAGCCTATGGCTAACATCATACTAAATGATAAAAAGAATTGAAGCTTTCCCAGGAAGATCAGTAACAAGGCAAAGCTGTCCTAACTCATTATTTTTTCAGTATATTAGCTAAAAAAATAAATGTGAAAAAGAAATAAAATGTATACAGGTTGGGAAGGAATAACTAAACTGTGTCTTTCAGAGGATGACATGATTACCCATGGAGAAAATATTTTAAAAAATCAACAACTAATCTATTATCCTAGAACTACTAAGTGAGTTTAACAAAGTTGCAAGATAAAAGGTAAGTGTACAAAAATCAATCTCCTGGGGCTGAGGATTCAGCTCAGTGGAGCCTTCCTGCCTCACAAGTGCAAGGTCCTGAGTTCAATTCCTGGTACCAAAAAACAAAAACAAAAGTCAATCTCTTTTCTACATAGCAGCAATAAGCAAGTGAAATTTGAAGTTAAAACTCCATATCCTTAACATTAACAGTCCCAAAATGAAATACTTTGGTATAAATATAACAAAAAGTACCATACGTACATGAAGGAAACTGCAGAACAAACTCTAATTGATGAAATCAAAATACAACAAAATAAATGGAGAAATATGTCATATTAAAAGATAAGAAGACTCAATATTGTCAAGATGACAGTTCTTCCCAACATATCTATAGATTCAAATGAAATCTCAATCAAAACTTATTTTGTTGGTAGCAACAAACTGATTTTAAATTTATATGGACAGGTAAAAGCTCCAGAATAACAAAGTGGATACTGAAAAAGAATAACAAAATTGAAAGATTGATATGACCTGACTTCACGACGGACTAAAAATCACCAGGAATCAGAACAGTGTGGTACTGCCAAAGGAATAGACAAATAGATCAATGGAACAGAGTAAAGAGCATACAAATGAGCTCACATAAATATAGTCACCTTGGTCCTAGACAAAGAAAATATAAAGAGCAAAGAGAACCTTCTAAGAAATGGTGCTGGCCCAACTGGACATCCAAAAATAACAAAATTGTAGACCTCATAATATTACAAAGTTTATAACATAACAGTTCATAGAACTCAATGTGAATCACAAAACTATAAAACTCTCAGGCTTGAGTATGATGATGACTTCAGCTCTGACACCAAAAGTATGATCTATAAAAAAAATTGATAAGATGAGCTTAATTAAAATTAAAAATTATGCAAAAGGTAGTGTCAAGAGATGAAAAGTTGATTCTCACTATGATAAAAAAATTTAGAAAAGACTCACCTTAAGAAGGACTATTATCCAAATTGTACAGAGAACTCTTAAAATTCAACAAAAATAAAACAAGCTCAATGAAAAAAATGGAATGGAAGCCTTTACAGACACCTCACCAGAGAAGTTTTAGAGATGTCAAATAAGTATATGAAAAGATATTCTACCTGAAATATCACGAGGAAACACAAATTTAGACAATATAAAGTACCACTACATGTCTGACAAGTGACCAATCTGGAAAACTGATAACACTAAATGCTGACAAGTTTGTAGGGCAACAGGGTCTCTTGTTCCGTGCTGGTGAGAACACAAAAATGCAAAAGGCACTTTGGGACAAAGTTTGGTGATTTCTTATAAAACTAAACATACTCTCACTATATGATCCAGCAATTCGATGTCTTGATTTTTACTAGAAAAGTTGAAAACTAATGTCAACACAAAAATATGCGCCATAAATATTAATGTTTATACAAGCTTTATTTACAATTACCTGAAGTTGGAAGCAACAATTATGTTCTTCCTTAGATGAACAGATAAATAAACTGTGGTATAACAAGACAATGGAATATTCTGCAATACTGAAAGGAAATGAACTATTAAGCTATGAAAACACATGGAGGAAAATTGAATCCATATTACAAATTTTTAAAAAATCAAAAGAAAACTCTCCATATTGCAAGATTACAACTATATAACATTCTGGAAAAGATAAAACTGTGCTAATTGTAAGAAAAAGTTCAGTGGTTGTCAGAAGTTGTAGGGAGGCAAAATTGAACAGGTGGAGTCCAGAGCATTTTTAGTGCCATGAATATTCCATATAATATATAGTGATGATTATGTCATTATAAATTTATGCACAAGACAATGGGATATACAGCACCAAGAATGAACCCTAATGCAAATTATGAGCTGTGGCATGATACATCAATGGAGGTTCATCAGTTCTAATAAATATTTTATTATAGTGGTAAATGTAGAAAACTGTGAGTGCATAAACATATGTGAGATGAGACAAATGAGAAATCTTGGTATATTCTTCTTAATTTTGCTGTGAACCAAAATATTCTCTAAAATATACAAAATATTTTAAAAAGGAAAATGGATACTAAATAGAACCTTCAGGAACCTGTACGATGAGAGCAAAGTATCAGGCATTTGTGTTCCCAAAGTAGATAAAAAAGAGGTTCGCTCTGAAGAAATTAGGCAAAGAAATAATGACCAAAAATTCCCCAAATTGACAAGTTATATAAAGCCACAGATTAGTGGAGTTAATCCCAAACTAGATAAAAGCCAAAGAAATCCAGTCCAATATGAATCTGAGTAAAGCTTCTGAAAACCCAAGACAGAAAATATTTTCAAAGCAATAAAAGAGAAACTACACCTTGTCTATAAAGGAAAAAGTTTCATATGACAGTAGATTTCTCATAAGAAATTATGAAGGCCAAAACAAAGCAGAACAGTGTCTTTAAGTATTTAAAGAACTGTGAACCTAGGATTTTATGCCTGGGGAAAAAATCCTTCAGGAATGCAGAGAAAACCCACATACCATTAGATAAAAGAAAACTAGGAGAATTTGTGAGAAGTAAACCCACATTAGAAGAATGGTTGCAAATAATTCCTTAATCATCGTGGAAACAATGCAAACACTATTCTTGAAACATGGAGAAAGGATTTTTAAAAAAAGAAAAAAAATATGGGTAAATAAAATGAGCTTTCTCCTCTTGATATGTAAATAAAATCTGACAACTTAAGCACAAATGTATAGCATTGTCTGATATAATTCTAAATGTATGTACAGAAAATATTTAAGACAATCATAAATAGGAGAGAATAAAAGAATGTAAAGAGAGGTAAGGGTTCTCCACTGCACTTGAACAGGTGAGAATCACACAACCAAAAAATTGCTATAAAGTCTATCATCTATCTATCTATCTATCTATCTATCAATCAAGAAATTACACAAAGTAATATACTTGAAAACACTACAGGAAATAAAATTTGAATTTGAAACCTTGTTGAAGTAACCCACAAGAATGCAGGAACCATCAAAAAAAGCAAAATTTAGAAGGAAGGACAAATACCAAAACAAAAAATGGCAGAGTGAAACCCTTACTTGAAATTATAACTAAATAAATCACAAGAAAGTGTTCACAGAATAAATTAATGACCATGAAACAATTATAGTCTGTCTAAAATTCAAGACAAATATGATAATAAAGATAGATTAACGTAAAAAGTATGGAAATCTAAGCATGGTGACCCATGCCTGTAATCTTAGCACTCTGAGATGCTAAGGCAGGAGGACCACAAATTTGAGGACAGCCTGAACTACATGGTGAGTGCCTGTTTGAAAGCAAAACAAAAGTAAAGTTGTGGGAAACATGTTTTTGTAAATCATAATTTAAAAAAATATAAATTGATTCATTAATATCAGATAAAAAATGTATCAAAGATTGAAAGGAACATTATATATTGATAAAATACAGCAATCCTAAATGTATATGTTCCAAACAACAGAAAAAGAGCTGCAAAATATGTGAACCAAAACCTGATAAAACTGAAAGAAAATGCTGAACCAATTCCCAATTTAATTGGAGTCATTGATACCCTTCTCAAAAACTAATCCCTTAACCACACAGAAAATAAGTATATGTAACAACACCATTATGCAACAGTATCTAATCAACATTTATAAAATACTCCACCTAAAACCACCAGAACATACATTTTGGGAAACTGAGGAATAAATTTCTAAATAATTTAAAAGTCAAAGAGAAGATCTCAAGGGAAAAAAACATTGAATCAAATGAAAATGAAATGTATCACAGCAAAATTTGTGGGGCAGAGTGAGAACAGTGCTGAGAGAGAAATGTGTAGCACTGTATGTGTACAGTAGGATGGAGGGAAGATCTCAAATCAGTACCTGAAATTTCCACCTTGAAAGCAGAGAAAGAAGAGCTAACAGAATCAAATCAAGAAAGAAGAGAGTAAGAGCAGAAACCAATTAAATTAAACAAAAATAAAGGAAAATCAATGAAACAAAACTCTTTGAATTACCAAAAGAGTCAGTCACTAGTATGTCTGAAGATGAAAGGAAAGAAGAAAAGCTACAAATAACAGAAATTAAGAAGAAGATGTAACTACAGTCTCTGTAGATATCACGCAGATACTAAGGGGAAACTGTAAATCTCTGAAAAATTGATGACTTAGGTTTTAGATCAATGACTCAAAACTCATTAACCACAACAATATGACAAGCATGAATAGATCATTTTAATACCTGTATAACAATTCAGATGTCAAATTCATAATTTTAACACTCCCTCAAAAAGAAACCTCCAGACCCAGATAATTTTACGTGGTAAGTACACCAAATGTTTGAAGAAGAATTAATGCCACGTGTACACAATCTTTTCCAGAAAATAGAAGAGGAAGGAACTCTTCAGTTGCTTTCATAAAGTTAGTGTTATCCTGACACAAACATAGCCTAAGACAGTTAAAGAAAAAAAGAGAGAGAAGAAAAGCAAAAAAAGAAAAACTAAACATACTTGACTTCAACATTCTTCATGATTATAATTAAATAATTTATCAATATGTAGAGGGAATTATACCCCAAAACGAAATATTACAAACGCCAGGGATGTGAGGCTGGCTCAATATTTGAAAGTCAACCATTTAATCTACCATATTAAGAGGATATTATCTCAAACTGGTGAGAAGTATCTACTCAAAAAAACTTAACCAATACAAACAAACAAAAATACCTTACAGCTAACACCATACTCAGTGTTGAAAGAGTGCATAGTTTCTCCCTAAGATTGAAACAAGATAAACATCTTTCTTCTCATCACTTCATTCAATACAGTGTTAGATGACCTAACCAGTGCACTAAAGCAAAATGTAAAATGTAAAAAAACAGACGATATGAGAAAAAAAGAAGTGAAATTGTCCTTACTTGCAGTTTTTCCTAGAAAAACTCTAGGAGTCTATAACCCAGGAAAGCAGAGTAAGGAGGGGGAGGGGGGGTGAGGTGGGAGAGACCGCCTATAAGTAATTAGTTCATTAAACTTGCAAGATATGTGATAAATATACAAAAATCAATTACGTTCACTAACAAAGAACACAAGGACATTGAAATTTAAAGTATAATTTACTATCATTCAAAAAGTTTCAGAAACCTTAAATGTAAAGTTATCAAAGCTTATCCAGTACTGCAGACCGAAAGCCTCAAAGGGCTAGTGGAAGAAATCAAAGCAGAGCTAAGCAAACAGAGATACATACTGGGTCTACAGATTAAAAGACTCAATGTAGTAAATGTGGCAAGGCCCTCCAAACTGGTACACAATCTTAAGACAAATCATATTTAATTTCAATCCAGGATATGGAGGATAAAGGACGTTATTGAGAAAACATAACTGAGCAGAATTATTGTCATTATAAATATATATGGAGGAATAAGAAACTGACGTTTTCACACAAATTAATATTTTCCCAATAAAATATAGAACTCATGTTTATATTAAAATGAATAGTAAATGTTTAGTCTTTAAGTGTCAGAATCCAAACAGATTTTGATAAAGCTGTTTGGTCCTAAGCTTTATTTCTGTTTTAGTTTTTCTTTATTTTTATGTTCTAACTAAAAATCTCCACCAAAATCAAAGAAAAATGTGGACCTTTTTAAATGACTGTCCTTCTGAAGTACTGTGTAAAAATTGCCTAATGAGTTAAAGTAAATCCATCACTTTCAGCTTAATACTTTTAAACACATAAGAATTTAATTGTTTCTCTTGAATTTTTGTACCTTATTTCTTTGGAAGGCTTTTACTGAAATACTAATAAGATCTGTAACAATTTGGCTCCTTTATTTCAATAGCATGATATGTGTCTCCAATTATATCGGTAGAATAAAATAGGTTATTGCAATGTGTAATATATATTGTCTTTGGAAGCACAGAGTAATTTTATTCTTAATAGACTATTTCCTACAAAAACAGAGTGCAGTACTACCATATTCTTACTACAACATACTGTCTTGGATTCTCTTCTGTCATTATCTCTTCTATCATTGTTAACTACACAACATCCCATAATCTGATGTCTGTAGCTGGATCTCACTGAAAATCAACCCTAAGTCCTCTAAACTCACAGGCTTCCCTTTACCTGGCCTCCTAGGTATGAAACTGCTTAAATCCTTATAACTCTTCCCCTGGATCACTACTGACACAGGTGACCCTTTGATGATGTTCAAATACACGCAACATGTTTCTGCCTCAGGACCTTTGCATGTGCTTTCCTTCTTATTGGAATCCACTTCTGACTATCTGATGACATATACCTCCATTGTACTCAGGCTCCTTCTCAATTTCTATCTCATTAATGTCCCCTGGCCATCAGGACCATTCTAAACGATATGCTGTTACCTCTTTCTTCTTAACCTTTTATCTTGTTCAGTTATATATTAGCCTGACATTTTATAGAGTCATTTGTCTGTTTTCTTCCTATCGACAGAATGCAAGCACTATGAACTCAAAAATGTTCTTACTGCTGCATCTTCAAAATCTAGAACAATTCACAGCACCTTAGAGATGTTCAATAAATATTTGATGAACATATGAATTCAATATATCTGCATGTTATAATTTGGCTGATATCCAAATAAGAACTTATGGATTTTGGCAGACTTTAAAAAATATTTTCAATTTCTCTCACTAAACATAGAATGTAGAGTATTTCAAAAGTTTCTACAGAAGACACAAGGTCTTTCACTTGTGGCTCAACCTTCTACTTCTCTCCAGTTTTTTCTCCCATTTCCATTTTGAATTCATCTTCCTATTTAGTCTGCTCATCCTTTATTTCTCTGTTTGTTTTTTGTTTTGTTTTGTACCAGGGATGGAACTCAGGACCTTGCACTTGTCAGGCAGGCGCGGTGCCACTGAGCTAAATCCCTGGCCCTGCCCATCCTTTCTTGGACACGTTGTGTCCCTTGCTTTCTAGTAGTGTGACAACTCTCCTCCTCTCCCTGGGACTGATGGGTTTCCTGGAACACAGGACTTCCAGCACTAAAACCTAGGAAGCTCTATGCAACCTGGGATGAATGACCAGTCTGCTACCTAGGACCCTGTTCTTCCCCTTGCCTGGAAGGAGTTCAGTTCTCTACTCACCAAGGCATCTTGTGTCCTGTAACACACCCTTTGCAGGTTCAGCCACACTCCAGATGTCTTCACTACATTCAGGAGCAATTCTTGTGTATTATTCTAGCAAACATTATCATATTTTAAAATACTCTGTCATTCATGTGTGTAAATATATTCTGTCTTCAAGAGAATTAATCCCTAGAAAGAAGAAACTGTATACCTCATGTTTTTCTTATGTCACGCATCTAGCACATATGCACTAGTCAACACATGCTTGTTACTATTGATGGATGTATTCTATCTTTTTAAAGATGACTATTATTACATGTACAAATACTTACATAATAGGCTGCTTGAAGAAAGTGTAAAGTGGGGCTCAGAAAAAACAGGACACACAGTTTAAGCAAACTTAAAACAGGGATTAATTTTATTTTACAACAAAAGAAACAAGAAAAGTTAAGATTTGGATTGAGATCCCCCTTTGAACAGATATCTGATATTCCATTTCCTCTTCCCTCCTGAGCATTATGGATCTATGAAATGTTCTTGTGGGTAAAGCTTAAATTAGCATCTAAACAGTGCCAAAATATGTAATTAAAAGGAGGAAAAGATGATGAAACCTTTAGATAACGTATAATACAGTATGTTCTAATATTTGGCAGCATCTTAATGACTGAGGAAAGCGTTCACTTTTCATCTAGTTATTTTGGTACTGGGTAGATGTGGTCCAATAACTAGAACAGTAGGAAAATTGCCACAGTAATGCTGAATTTTATTGGCTGAGCAATGAAGGGAAACTCACATACTGCTTGCCAGAAAAATAACTGGCTTTAGCTGGTGCTATTAGTCTCACGCTTTTTAGGAGCACTTAATTTAAAACAAAATTGTGGGCTTAACTCCCACCTCAATGTTTGGAGACTGCTGTAATAAGCAACTGTTCAAAGTGTTCTTTATCCAACCAAGTGGGTAAGTTTCTTGTTCAAGCTCCATCTACAACAAAAAGATTTTCATCTGGTGAATGGCAATCCTGGATTTAGCACAAGCAAACCCATCAAGGCACAGTCAGGCTTACAGCACAGAATGTCTGAGAGTAAGGTTTAACCTGACAAAATAACCACTGTGCAAAAACAACTTACAAATCGCACTGGCCACCAACATCAGAGCCTGGTTTCCTAACTGGCCTGTAATGGAATCCCTAAACAATACCAGGGATTGTTAACAGAGGTTTAGAGTTACGATCTCATGCCCGCACTTGTAACATTAATTCTGACTTGTTGTTATGGAGGGCATACAGCATCAACATTGCAAAGGTGTTTGGATGAAACTCTTCCATACTCAAGAGTATTTTAAAAGTCTGAATTATATTTCAATGAAATCCTTCAGTAATGTAGGCTTTAGAAAATGTTTCATCTCCTTCAGAGGCATGGTTTGCTTAGATAAGAGTATTTGGGAAAACAGAATAGAAAATGCCTCCTAGAAGATGTGAAATAACACTAAAGAGTGTTTTTGTTTTGTTTTTACAGAATATATCATGATTTCTTTCATCTATGTGAATCCTGAGCTTGTAAGAAGACTGATCCTAGATAGTGTGTAATATTCCTTTCTACCTACATGTCAACTAGTTTTCTTATTAACGATAGCATCAGTAATACAAAAATGCCACACTTAGTGCTGCATTAGTTTGTGATACCTGGTTTCTCTCAGGGGTCCCTTGTTTCCTCTCCTTTATAGGGCTGATGATAAACAAATAACACATATAAAATAGTAATAAGCTTTATTGAAGATCTTCTGTTTCCAGACATTCTTTTACCCACTCTACAATATTATTTCTAAGCCATAAAATGATGTCTCATCATCAGTATTATTTTAACCAGTTTTTACAAAGGGGAAAGGGGATTTTGCAAATGAATCATGTATCAGTTAGAATAAAGGGTGCAGATAGAGCCTTTTATGGTGTTAGTCACCCTTATGAACATTGTGGCTCTTATTTTATTATTCACTGTAAATTGGTTTAAAAATGCAGAGCAGAGGTTTATAAAAATGAAAGAAAGGTATTGAGTGAGATGATTGGAATGTCTCGGCAAGCATTAGTACAATCTTACTTATTTCTTTTTATTTCCCACTTTATATAGACACTGCATGATTATAGGATGGGAGTGAGTCAGCTCCCTGTCTTGATGGTAAAGGCCCCTCATTTTTTAAAGGTCAACCTTATAAAAACAGTGTTACAAGTGAAATAAATTTGCATGTAATGAATGATAATGACAAACTGCTTCTGATAGTGACTGTATCATTTGGAAGAAAAATAATTTGAGAAAGGATGATATTTTCTAAATGACTGAAACAAACCAGGAAAGAGTTATTGTTTTCCAGACAGTACACAAAACTAGAAGCACAGTCTGACCACAGGTTCTCTTCCCTGAACTATAATTCAGGCAGAGCTGTCTCAAAATAAATAATAAAGATAAAATAAAAAGGGCTGGGGATGTAGTTCAATGTGAAAGCCCTGGGTTCAATCTACAGTACTGCAAAAAGCAAAACAAAGACTCTCAATGACTCATTTACAATTTCTATCTTCTATTTTAATGACTAGAATACATAAGTAGCACAAAATTTCTAAGTATCATTGATAAAGATTGTTAGAAATTTTGAGTCTGAAAAATCACTGTTAAGTGGCAAATTTAAAAAAAAATTGTAATTTAATAGATGCTCTATCCACTCTGTACAGTCCATTTGCCAGCTCCAGTTAAAAGCCACATGCTATCTCTGGGTAACATTTTTCACTTTTCTCTTCCTTTATTTTCTTATCAGTCCAATGTGGATAACAATAATAACTACCTCATAGGGTTGTTGACAAGGTTAGCTACAAAGTGCTTACAATAGAAATGATACGTAAAAGAAAGTGGGTTTATGACATGAAACATTTATACACATGTAGAGCTGTATAAAATATTCATTCAAAAATGAGACGTTTCAATAGAGAATATTTAATATTATGCTTGCCTTATAAAAACTTCAGTTCTAAGCCCATAGGGCAAATATACTGGAGTCTGGATAAAGGAGCAAAGGAGAAAAGGGGGCTGAAGAGATTAGTTTAGAAACATTTCTTGCCATAACAAATATCCTGAAGCAAGACTGATGTTTGTGCCTAGAGCATCTTTTGCTTTTTTATATTGAATTAAAGCCTGCTACATCACCCAATCCAAGCTGTCCCACACCAGACTTCAACTGTCTAATGTTCCATCTATGTTTAAAATAATCAGCTGCAAAATGTATAGACAATTTACAAGTCTCAAAGTCGTATTTGTCCTGGGGTCTTCCAGCAGAAAAATTCTAATGGAAGACCCGGGTTGACGGAACATCATTAATCAGGGAGCGATGCCCAAGGAGGTGGGTGGCTGCTGATAGTTTTGGCCCATTGGAAATGGCTTTGGATGACTGCCAGGTTGTGTGTAAAATTTTGAAATGTTTCAAACAATACAGTCTTTACAATGTTATAAAATACTAGGGTGGTTAGAGAGGGCTGCAGACTGGCTCATGGCCAATAAAACCTCAGAATTCCAGTCAGCTGTGACCTGGAGTTTAATGTTGTCTGGGGTTTTCAAGGTCATCTCTCCTCAATGTCTTGGAGGTCAACCCAGTCTTTATTAAGCTGTTGCACTGAGCTACTGATTCCAATCACCCCTGTTCAAAAATCTCGGTCAATTTGCTTCTTCTGAAAACCACACACACACGCACACAAACACACATACATACACACATGTGTGTATGCATACATGCACACACACAGTTAAACTGAAAAGTCTTACTCAGGAAAGCTTTTAAAAATTAAAGTAATTTTTTTCCTTAATTAAATAGAACAGGCTTGCAGTTGATAAGTTGCTGAACTTAAAGAATGAAAAAGAAATCACCCTTAACTCCATCACCCAAATGCAGCGTGTATTTCATGTAGTTACAGAATATAAGAAATATAAAATTTGTAGTAGCCACCTCTCAAACTTTATACTGAAATCATATTTTTCATTGACATAACTTCATTTTTAAACATAGTATTAATAGCAGAATAATACAATATTGTTTAGTCATGCCTTATATTTCACTGTGCTTAAACCAAAGGCTTCTCCTGTTTTCTTTCTTAGAAAGGGTGATACATTAAATTGTATTACTCTGTTTCTTACATAAAGCTTGTCTGTACTTTGTAATATTTTCTAAACATAAACTTCCAGAAGCTAAAGAGCCAAAGGAGTTATGCATTTTTAAACTCTAGAAAAGTGTTACCAAATGGCTTTCTAAAAAATGTTTTCCAGGCCGGGGATTTAGCTCAGTGGTTTCACTGCCTGCTGCACAAGCGCAAGGACCCGACTTCGATCCCCGGTATGAAAAAAAAAAAAATGTTTTTTCCCAAGTGGCAACTGGTCAGTACAGTGTGAGAGCTTCCACTTCATACCCTCAACAGAATAGGTAAAAGCAAGCACTCTTCTGAAGGAAGAAAGTGTGCTAACACTGAAAATATTAAAAATTTGTTCTATTCCACAAAACTGTGCCACTGGTAGGTTTAGGGATGTGCCTAGTAATGTGGCATAACATGTGTGTTCTTTATGAACAATTTCTTTCTAGTTTGTTCTCCATGAGCAAGTAACTCTTCCCAACAAAATGGAATTTAATTCTGAGATGGCCCTGCAGCAACACAACATGGAAACATGGAGAATGCAAGTTAGGATGCCCGAGAAAGAGAAAAGAGGGCTTCCAACTTTGTGCAGTCTTCCCAGGTATTCATGCGAGCAACCAGCCAGCCAAGAAGTCTGCACTAGGAAAGTATTGATAAATGCAGAGCACTAAAATGCAGAATTCATGAAAATATGTGAAGCGAGATTATAAGATGAAGGATGCATGCAGTGGAAAACACCTGAAGGAGTTTCAAAGGAGAAACAGAGCAAAGTGAGCAAAGTGAGAAAATGGGCTTACTAATAACTATTAATACACTACATTTTACAGTTTTAAGAGGAAATATTCTGTAATTATAAGAGAGGCCTAGAGTCAAAATGAGGATAGTCCAGTAATAATCTTAAAGGAGAAGCAAAGGTTGTCTCTGAGGGAAAAGGAGACTAGAAGAATCTAACCAGCCTAGAAGAAAGACAATTTATTCATATTTGCTGTCTCCTATAGATTAAATAAGACACCAGCTTCATAGAATTTGAGACTTTTAGTAAATAAAAGTTATTGTTAACATCAACCTACATAACTGTATAGTAAAATTTTTACATATCTACCAATCTATAATAATCACTGGGCATGTCTGAAGTTCATAAAGTCCTCTAAAGTATCTTTATGTACATGGTTTAATGGGAATTCACCTTATTATTAAAGTTCAGATTTTGCTACTTAAAAAAATTAAAACCAGAAAACATCTCCTCTTAAAGAATGTTTACTAATTTTTGTTGAAGGTGTGCTACAAATTACATATTGACTTCCCTGCTCATGGAAATCCACTTGTATTTTAATGTTTATATATATTTAATCCACTTTCAGGAGTCTAAAGTTTTTATCTGATTATTCACATTGTGAGTGATTTCTTCATTATCCAGTCTTTGGAAGACATGTTTGGATTTGTTTTGTTTTTCTCTCTCTCCAGTTTCTACCATGCCACATCATCCATGAGATTTGTCCTTCTAGCCAGTAAATATTAAGGACAGAAGCTTCTACCCATGGCCCCTTCATTTTAAGCAAAACATAATCTATAAAAAAAATCAAGGCACCTCAGATTTTCTGATTTCAGGATAACTGTAAATGTAGTAGATTTAGGGCATTGAAAGTCTTCCTTTGGTCACAGAGTTTAGTTGTTATGTCTATTACTTAGCTAAATTCTTACCCTCTCTCTTCTTCCATGAACTTATTATATCAAAAACAAAGCTAAACATAATACCTATCCCTAGGATGCTGAATAGCATTAAATAAGTTAGCGTGAGTAGAGTGCTTCAAATAATGACTACATAGAAGAGAACATATTAGATGTGAGATATTGTATCAATAGTTATAAATAAACCCAACTCTCTCAGATTGATAATAATGCTGTTTCTGCTTAGAACCTCCTTCGAACATTCTACAGGGTGCAAAATTTCTCCTTCTTATGGATATCCAAGAAGCTCTGCAAAACTTCCTACCAACAAGGCCTTTTCCTTTCTTCCCCTCCAATGAATTGTTTCAATTTGGACTACGTATATAATTTTATTCCAACATAAAACCCAACCCACCAAGTTGGGTTGCCATCTGTGAGGCTATATGTAATTTCATGAGTTAAAGTTTCAAGTTTACTTCATTATCCAATGCACTCATAAATACAAGCAATCTTCTGTATAGTCAGTAGTCAAGGAAATACTTTATGCATTAAGTATTCCTTAATGAGCCTTCAAATCCTTGCTTTACTGAGTTCAATATTATATTTTAAATCATCTTTATACTTAGGAAAAAATGGTAGGAAATATAAGCTAATGTGAAAGACAGTTTTTGTCTCCTGACCCTAATTTGTTAGTATCTATCTTTATCATAAATTGTTGCTGAAAGATGTAAAAGTCCTTCCTTTAATTCAAACACATTACGGTTCTGCCTTTTTAATGACTCCCTCTACTTTTTAAACCTCTTTAAAAACATTTCTACCATAATTAAGCAAAACAGTAGATTGATGACTGATTGCAAAAGGGCTGTGTCAAAAATAAACAAGAGCTTTGAATTCAACAAGCTTTCCTTTTTCCAACCTCTGCTGTGTACATAAACACACCCCATGTCCCCAAGTCTCTCCATCCTTCACACACATAACATTATTCCCAATTAGGTGTTCCTCTATTTGCCTTTTTCTTCTCATTAAAATCATCTCCTGAGCTCAACCTTCCTCATTCCCTGCACAGACTAAAAGTTTTCTGTACTGCCAAGCCTCCACTCTTGAAGATTTTACATTTACAGCAGACTGACTCAGTCCTCTTTGGAAACTCTGGTGAACAGCTCAGCCCAATGTGAGTCTTGATGCTGGGCCAAGGGCTTAAACAACAGACATAAAAGCTGAATCTGTACTTCCATTCAGTCCCGAGGTTGCCAAGTTAGTTTTCCTGATACCGTACCTACAGTACATCCATCTCCCAATGTCTCATGCGCACTTCATTAACTCTGTGACACTGGCCTCTGATGTTATGAACTCAATTTTGCTAATATAAATGATACAGTGCTATATAGAAATTTAAGAGGTTGTAACACTAGAAGTCTCTTCAAGATTCCCATAATAGTTAAAGAACAAGGAACCAAAATTCCCAGAACCAATCTGTGCTGGGAAATAATTCCTTATATATAATGTTAAAGCTATATTTCCCTCCCCCAGACCTCTGCTTCTGATTCCCATTTATGTTGCAAATAGCTTTTAATGATAGAACAGGGAAATATATTGTGGTTTCACACATTCAGGTATTTTATGGTCACTTATTCCTAACTAGGAGATAGAGACGCATAGCAGAAAAGTTTCATTTTTAAAAAAAAAAACTTAAACCAGTTTAATATAGTTTGCTTTTTTATTAAAAAGATATATTTTTAAAATAACACTGTTCAAAGATCAACTAATAGAAGTATATTTTCTTATTGGTGAGCCTCTATTCTGTATTACTTACACAATGGTGCATTTACAACTCTAGTCAATAATTAGACTAATTTGGAAGCTCCAATTTGCTACACTAAATCTACAATGTATACCTTGAAGACATAGATACTGGATGCACTGTTATGCTCACAGAAGTTATGAATATTCATTCAACATCAATTATGCTTCAGAGAATGTTACTCATGTCCAAAAACCGAACTTGGGAAGATTTTCTTGGGAGGATTCAAATTTCTCTTTGTAGTTCTAATACTCACCGGTAAGAGTGTTATGTGTTAGGTAATGCAAACATAATGAAAAAAATGTAGGTGCTGTTGGGAAGACGTTCACATGCCAGATTTTCTGGATACAACTCCTGACCTTACCATTATCTGATGCATGATACTGAATTAGTTATTTAACAGCTCAGGGTCTTGCATTCTTTTTCTGTAAAACGGGGGAAAGAATCCATGTAGAGCTATGATAAAGACTTAAATGATACAGTTCACACGAAACAATTACAATAGTTTAGGGTGGCTAGTAAATGAGAAATTTACTGAATCCAAACAATGAAAGAAATAATTGTCCTTAAATATTTCTGATAGGGCCGGGGATTTAGCTCAGTGGTTTCGCCGCCTGCTGTGCAAGCGCAAGGACCCGAGCTCGATCCTCGGTACCAAAAAAAAAAAGAAAGAAAGAAAGAAAACGTAAATATTTCTGATATTACTGACCCAGATTCAAACTGATTTCTCCTCTACTCTACTGTCTAAATCCAAAACGTGTTTGTTCTTTAGGATGTGAATGTGATATGGCCTTTGTTACCTCTTTAAGTAACACTATTGTGGGGAAAGTAAAGAAGTAGGCAGCAATAACTATTAGCAGTTTTGACCCAGGTCTTTAAATGATCCAGGTGATCTTAGAAAAAGCCACAAAGTCTTCATTTTTGTGAATTCTTTTTTTAATCTGAATTTATTATCTCACCAAATCTTTCACAGCTCAAACCTGTTCCCTTTCTGGAGACAAAGTGCTTCACATTTTCCATTGCATTTGTAATCAAAACACTGAACATAGTTTTTCCAACATGATTCCCTGTTTCTGTATTTATACTATCAGCAGCCTTTGGAGAGCAAGAAGTCTACCTTTGCATCTTTTTTCTGAGTCTCTCCATGTGGCCTTTGGAGAAGGCAGACACTTGTTGAGTGGGATTAAACTGTAAATGTAAAAGTGGCTCATACTTTAAACAATATCAAATGGTGGCTGAGTTGAAACTTAGATTGTTGGTTGGCATTTCCATGGAACAAATGCTTCTCTTTTGATAAGGATTTCGGATTCCAACAGTTGGATGCTAACATTTGCCCATCACTGTTGATTTCCAAGTATTTTCCTTTGGTATTTTTACTTCATTGTTTACTTAATACTGAGATTCACAGTATGTCAAAAGACTAAAATGATGTTTAACCAAAAAAAATTATTATTCAGTAAATTTAACTTTTAAAATAAAAGCAGAAGGAAAGGATACAAAATACATTGTATAAATTTGTATGTCTCACATCGACCATAACATTACTCTTTCTGCTGTTCCAAATAGCTGCAAGTACAAAATATAATAACCATAAATATGAGCTAATGAAAACAAAGATTTCAATTAAGCAGACAGATTTGCTCAAATGACAGTATGGCAGTGTGACAGTTGAAGGTTTAAGGGGACACACCCTGTAAATGAATGTAATATAACCTTTTCTCTGATAGACTTTCCCTTGCCCCCCAAGGATCGATGAATAGTATTTACTCCCAATGCAGCTAAACAGGAAAATTAAATGTAGGAGAAAATACCAGTGACCAGTACTCTGCCTCTGGCAAGCCTCTAATTCTATTTCCTGTTTGACATATTATTTTATTTCCATTTTCCCTAAATGTAATATGGGAACTTTTCATAATAAACGGTTCTCTAATTTGCCACTTTTTTGATTGGCATTTTCAGATTTTTCAAGGAGTCTATCAGTCGTTCCTTCACATGTTGCAAAAATAAACGAAAAAAAAGAAAAAAACTGAACCGTATGCCATTGTTGGGCAGAATTTTCTGAATTTGTCTTGAAGCCAAGAGAATTTATTTGACTGTCTGGGGAGAATTGAGGCAGATCTCTTATTCTCAAACAGATACCGAGGTTGCTTGAACAAATGGTTCATGTTAGCTGCAGAAAGACCCTGAATAGAAACCATGTGTCTCTGAACTTTGTGGTTGAGTTGAACCACAAGCAGACCAAAGAGCTGTCAGTCTCCAGCCTTGATTGCAGATGCTTGTGGGGAAGAGGAAAACTGTCAGTGCCACCTCGTGCTTCGTATTCACAGAGAGACCTGTGAGCTCCTGGAGAGCAGATCGTGGTTGAATGAGGAAGAGAGATCCTAGCTTGCAGCAAGTGGGCAAAGTGAAGACGCATGGTTTTTCTCTATGGGCACCCACATATGGTAAAGTTAGCAAAGTAAAGCCTTTCTGGGAAAGAGAAACAACCCAGAGAGGCTAAGAACATTAAAAAGTCTTCTTACAGCTCTCATAAAGGTGAAGAAAAACATCC